>NC_079311.1:3193883-3493883 GCF_023638135.1 Falco biarmicus | reverse complement strand
AAGCATTTTTAATAAGACTGGAAGCAGAGAGGGAAATGCAGGAGTATAGTTCAGAATTGGAGGCAGTCCCCTGCTGGGCTGTGCTGCATGGGGGGCAAGGAGCAGCTGGCTTTGCTTCTGCAGGAAATAATTCCCTGCTTCTACTGCACTTCCACTCATGCCTTAGGAGGGCTCAGTAGGTGTTGTAAAGTCCTTGGAACCTCTGCAGGTGCCAGGATCAAGTTTTTTTCAGATTTTGCAGGCCCAGTGTGGTACTGAAAGCACACAAAAGGAGCTGTTGCCTGCAAAACGTTGCAGGGTTCCTAAGCTTAAAATAGAAAAGCAGAGGTGGTGTGATATGCCAACCTGTTCTACCCTACTTGATGCAAAGAATTTTAATAAATACCATTTATATGACCACCACAGCTGTCAGAAAAAAGTAAGTCAATGTCAGCAGCAGATGTGCAGGAGTATGCTCACACATCCCCTGTCATGTGCATTTGTATATCTTAACTTGTCCTCATCACTGTCCTTTTCCAAAAGTAACTATTTCCTCTATTTACATAGTTTTACTGCTTGTGCAATAGCTCTCCAACCTCTTTTGATCCAAATGCCTCATCTAAGCATTAGAGAAACAGCAAAATACAGAAGAACACAAGAAATTACAAGTAAAGTGGCCAAAATGTCTTAAGTATTTTCATTACAGCTAAATGAGTATGTTGAACATGCAGCACACACCAAGTGTTCCACACTGTCATTTCAGATGAGACCAGCATATGTTTTGGGGTTTGTTTTGTTGCTTGGGTTTTATTTAACCTGAAGCATATAATTTTGGAATCAGTTGCTTTTAGAGTCATGGCCACATAATACTAACGGCTATGTGGGGGTGCTTTGTTTTCTTTTTTTCAAATCACGTTTTGTTGTTTTTCAAGCCATTTGAACTCTCTTGCTTCTTGTTCAGCAATTATATCTGTGGAAAATAAGTCATATCATAAAAGCAGTAACCAGAGCTGAAATCTTCCAGATAACCACTACTATAGCTCTTTCACCTCAAAGCAGTAGGCACCTATTATAACAAACAAACAAACAAATAAATAAATAAATCTTAGCTTGACTTTCAGATTCTAAGGCTTGATATATAAAAATGGGTAGTTATGGGCACAAGGGAGGAGAAATCCTGTAAAATGTGCAGTTTTGACCTGCAGTCATTTAGAGGCAATAAATGTGAACCCCTGCTGTGATGTTTTTATGAAGCTACATCTTCAGGATAGAACAAAGCTTTAAGAACCACCTCTGAGTGATATAACTGATCATCATATCATGCTAGATTGAGCTGAATGTAAGTGTCATGCTGGCAGTGCTCTGATTGCACTGCTTCTGCTCTTACCTAGCTAACAGATGTCATTTTATGTCAGCAGGAGACTTTTCCACATCCTCTGGCCTATTTGCTAGTTCCAATTTGCATGTTGCCACTAGGCAAGGCATTCACAAACATTCGATGAGCTTTCATTGATAGACTGCTGAAGCTCTGGTTTCTGTCATTAAAGTTTAATATCGATTCAGCTGGGATTTGGTCAGATGTGTAATAGCACGAAGATATAAAAAAAAACAACCACCAATTATTCAAAATAAATGCATTAAAACCCGAGAAGACTCTGGAAGCCTGAGTGGCTCTGAGTTCTTGTTTCCATGTCAAGTTACATCTTACTGACTACAAAATCCACAATTAATGCTCTGGCTCTGCACTGGGAATCTAAATGTCAGCATGTATTCAGGAGCCAACGTTATTAAAAATTTCTTTTCTTCTTACACAAAACATTGCTAAGATGGTATCTCATTTCTCAGGATGCAAATGTATTTAATGCCTGTCACTTTCCTGAGAGGCTACTGGCTATAGTAATGCTGTCTGCAGAGATGTTAGACATCTTTCTGGGTCTGCACCAGTTCATTCAATGTACAGCTGCTCAGCTATTGACAAAACCTAAACTAAATAGATCCCAAACTACCGTAATATCTCTTCCCTGACTATCAGTTCATCACAGGATTGATTTTAGCTGCAGGCACTTCTCCTCAGTTGCATACTGCTGAGCTGTCTGCATGAGGTGCAAATTATGCCATTTAGTCATAAGTTGTTTGTGGACTGTGGGGTCCTCTTTGTGGTGACTGGAAAATCAGAGGCTACACCATCACAGAGAGACACATCTAACTTCAGGAGTAAATTATTCATTGCTAGGGTCATTTTAGTTTTCATGTCATGTGCTATGGATCGATTTGCTTTAATTGTTGACTGTGGATGTGGTCCAGATTTATTTATTCCATTTTTTTAATTGGATTTAATTATTCCAAAGAAAAAAAACTCATCCCATTTTTTTTGTTGTTGTTGGTTTGGGGGATGGTGGAGTTTGTTGTTAGTTTTATTTTAATTAGCCATTGCAATTCATTCAGCTGCCAGAACTTCAGGACAGAGAAATAAGGAAGTAATCTCTTTCCTTATTTCCTTATGTCTTCTATTGCCACTTTCTTGGTTTCTTTCACTTGCTTCCTAGTTGCTGGGTTTTCAAGGGGCCCTCTGAATCTTGCTGTCTGGCACGACAGTCCTCTCTTCAGTTTGGCCCGTGTGCAGCTCATGCTCTAAGGGCTGTATGCAACAGCTTCTTTTTCTTCCTCTCCTTTCTACAGAATTTGATATTTAAATTTTCTTGGGGTTTTGGGTTTTTTTTTTGCATTGAATACAACTATAAATAGTTATTTAAACACTAATTATAAATAATTTATGCTTTGAATTTATTTACAGAGCTATTAAGTGGACCAGGAAAGAGGAAAGAGATGGTTGTTGCAATGTCTCCTCCCTCTTCGATCTCCTGCCACTTTTTTTTCTTCTTCCCCACCACACGCTCCCACCCCACACCCCTTTTCTTTTCTGCAGGCCCTGACTCAATTTCTGGGGATTTACATAGGCATAGGAAGATTCTACCAGTACAGTGGGAAGTTGCTAGCTTGAGGCTGCAGTGTGATCATAACAGTGAGGAAGAAGAAATAGTTTTGGAGAAATATGTGATGACTAAAAAGGCTAGTTAAGGGAATAACCTTTTGTCTTGGTTCCAGTCAGAGTTACAGCCTGCAATACTTGGAGCATTCATGCTGATTCCCTGTGTGCCGCTGGAGGTGTAGGCATGCACAGTTATATTTTGTCATATAATTTTCAAATTATCATATTTATTAGTTTACTGCAGTACATTCTGATTACAGTTTGTAGCCACTCAGAAAAAGTGTCCAATATGATTTATTTTAACAGTCATTCCTACAGGCTGAATGTATTCATTCTCCATAGCCAATATTGCCTTCTAATTTTCTTTGACTACAAAAGCAACTGTATACTTATCTTGAATGTCTTAAGAGATTTTGTATATTTGCTTCCAAGATTTCTGTTAGCTTATGTGATAAAGCTCATCTGCATACTCCCAGAGGAGCTCAGAGAAACAATGACAGGAGGAGAAACACAAATAATGACCTGACTGTTCCACAAGGAATATATCACAAGGTCCATCAGTCCATCAAAGGTCCATCTGCAGAATGATCACAATGAGAGAGCAGAACCCAGTTAAGGATTCCTGAAAACTGGCCCTTGCCAGGGCTGTCCCAGCAGAACCATCAAACCCAGTATCCAGATGTGAAACCCATCATGATGAGTGTCTGTCTTCTAGGTGTGCCCAGCCATGTGCACATATGTGGTGTGTAGGTGTGCTCTGTACATTCTCCATGCTGGGGATACATCTTTAGCTTTGTTACTAGTTGGACCTGAGGACACTGAGTGTCCTGCTTTTGGAATGTTGGATCCAGCGTAATGTATTTTCCTCTAACAATTTTGATAAACACTTTCAAGAAAGCTGGTAAATGAATATCTGTTGTGCAAAGCTTATAACACTGAGATTTGCTCTAACAGGTATGAACCACTTGGATTTCTGCCAGATTTTTTTAACCTAATTCAAGAAGAAACAGCATATTTTAACAGCTTCTTAACATCAGCAATATCTGTGTTTTGAAATATGAAAAACAAAATTTCTAAGTAACAAAATTCGCAATGTGGTTTTCTATGATTTATTGGTGTCTTTATTTTTCTGTCCCCTCCAGTTAGAAAAAAAATATTCTCTATTTTTATTACGTGGTCTTCTGATAACACACTTCTGATGTAGTATCAACTATCTCTACAACGAAATTCTTATCTCAAGCTAGTCTATGACACTTTTAAATGCCAAGAACACAACTCATCCACTGGTACAAATCGGCACGTATATGTCAGTTTTGGGGAGCTATTAGTTGTTTTGTATCACCTGAAATCTTTCTAAAAATCTTTAAGAATCACTCCAGACTCCACTGTTGATTTAGGAAAATATTATTTAATATCTTTATGTTTAATAAATGAATTTATTATTTTAATATTGTAACATTAATATTCTCAATATTGACATACAGTTTAAAAAAAAAACAACCATGCCATGGCATTGTATAAAGAGACCCTAGCCTATGGACAACAGCAGAGATGACATGAAGAGCAATTCCAAACAAAAATATTTCTGAATCTAAAGAAAGTTCTGCAGGGTTTTTTTGGAAATTAAAATTAAAATAAATACTCCTCAGAGTTTTCTTCAGATTATGTTGTCTAAGACAGTACATGTGGAAAACTACTTTGAGCTGCAATTGTTTTCCAAGTGAATCTTCAATGGGAAATTTGAGTAATATCTTCTTCTGTCCACTCTGAATAAAAAGGGGTGGTGAGGGGGTGGTGGGTTTTGTTGTGAAAAAGGAAAAAAGGAAGCTGATTTTTTTTTATTTGCAAATAATGGAATGGATGAAATCTTTAGGAAGAGTGAATCAGAATATTTCCAATGTTGGTGCATATCATGCAATGTAATAATGAACACATCTTTAGTTCCCCTATATTTATATATTTGCAGAAATAAAAGTCCATTTAAATGCAATAAGAACATTAACTTACATAATTTATTGCACGAGATGTTCACTTTTTCATCACTAGACTATAGGTTAGGGAGATAACATGATCTCAGAGGATTTAAATTCATGCAAATATATATCTAACATTATCAGAATAAAATGCGTAGTTATCATTCCGTCACTTCTGAGACTATACTGCCAAAATTACTATAAGGTTTGGTCCCTAACAAAATTATTTATTTTTCCAGTGAAGCTAAAATATTTCTGCCTTCCAATTCTAAATCATTAATACAAATTTCACCCTTCTCATTGAGAATATTGTAGTCACCTTTTTTTTAAAAGTGCTCTCCCATTTTCAGCAGCAATAATAAAATTTCTTTTAGTGTATGTATTGTAATTTGGTGTAGGAACTTTTAATACTTACCAACATAAAATAAATGAAAACAATAAGATAACACAACAAAGATTTTTTTAGGTGAAATCTATTGTATTTCTGCATCAAAATGTTTTGGATGAGAAATATTAAGATATTGGTGTTTGGAAGCTGTGTTGATGAGTAGCGCAGATGTGTTTATTCACACATATATCTTTATGCTTACATTAAAAAAAAAACTTAGAAAATTAGATCGTGGACAATCTCAAAGACAAAAAGGAAGGCTGCAGGGGACGGAAGCCAGGACAAGTAGCCTGGGAGGAAAACAGAGAAATTGCCCGAGCAGCCAGGGATCAGGAAAGCTAAAGCCCTGATAAATCTGTCCAGGAACATCCAGGGCAAAAAGAAAAGCCTCTATATGTACACCAGTGATAAAAGGAAGACTGGGGAAAAGGTGGGCCCTCTCCCGAAGGAAATGGGAGACCTGGCACCTGGCATATGGAGAAGGCAGAGGTATGCAATGGCTTTTTTGGCTTCGGTCTTCACCAACATGTGTTCCAGCCACACTGCCCAAGTCACAGAAGGCAAAGGCAGGGCCTGGGAGAATGAAGAACCACCTGCTATAGGAGAAGATCAGGTCTGAGAGCATCTAAGGGACGTGAAGGTGCAAAAGTCCATGGGAGCTAATGAGATGCCTCCATGGGTCCACAGGGAACTGGCACATGAAGTGGCTACGCCACTATCCACCATATCTGAGAAATCGTGGCGGTCCGGTGACGTTCCCAATGGCTGGAGAAGGGGAAACTTCAGTGCCTCTTTGAAAAATAGAAATAAGGAAGACCCAGGGAAAACTACAGACCAAGTAGTCTTGACTTTGTGCCTGGCAAGATCGTGGAGCAGACCCATCCTGAAAAAAAGCAGATCTTAAGCCCCGTCAAAAAAAAAGGAGGTGATTGCTGACAGCCATCATAACTTCACTAAGGCAAAATCATGCCTGACAAATTTGGTGGCCTTCTATGATGGGGTTACAGTCTTGACAGGTGAGGGAAGAGGTACTGATGTCATCTACCTGGACTTGTGCAAAGCTTTTTACCCTGTCCTACACGGCGCCCTTGTCTCTAAACTGTGTCGAGACACATGGATTTGACGGGTGGATCACTCAGGGGACAAGGAATAGGCTGGATGGTCACACTCAAAGAATCGTGGTCGGCAGTTTGATGTCCAAGTGTCACCGGTCTCCAGCAACGAGTGTGCTCCTTAGGGGCCCGTCCTGGCACCGGTGCTGTTCAACATCTTGGTTGGTGACATGGACAGTGGGACTGAGCGCACCCGCAGCAAGTTTGCCAGCAGCACCAAGGTGAGTGGTGCAGTAACCACAGTGGAGGGAAAGGATGCTGTCCAGAAGGACTTTGACAGGCTTGAGAGGTGCAAACCTCATGTAGCTCAACAAGGCCAAGTGCAGGGTCCTGCACATGGGTTGGGGCAATCCCCAGTAGCAATGAATACAGGCTGGGCAGGGAATGGATTGAAGGCAGCCCTCCTGAGAAGGACCTGTGCGTGTTTGCTGGTGAGAAGCTCAGTATGACCTGGCAATGTGCTCTTGCAGCCCAGAAGTCCAGCCGTATCCTGGGCTACATCAAAAGCAGCGTGGCCAGCAGGTCAGAGGAGGTGGTTCTCCCCCTCTGTTCTGTTCTTGTGAGACCATACCTGGAGTACTGTGTTTAGCTCTGGGCACCCCAACACGAGAAGGGCATGGACCTGTTGGAGTGAGTGCGGTGGAGGGCCATGAGGAGGATCAGAGAGCTGAAGCACCCCTCCGGTGCAGGCAGGCTGAGAGAGTGGGGAGAGTTCATCCTGGAGAATAGAAGCCTCCAGGGAGACCGTTTAACAGCCTTCCAGCTCCTCCAGAGGGGTGACGAGGAAGTCGGAGACCGACTTTTTACAACGGCAGGTGGTGACAGGAAAAGGAGTAATGGCTTTAAACTGAAATAGTGTAGATTTGGATTAGGTATTAGGCAAAAAAATCCTTCCCTGTGAGGGTGGTGAGACTGGCCCAGGCTGCCCGGAGCAGCTGTGGGTGCCCCATCCCTGGCAGGGCTCAAGGCCAGGCTGGACGGGGCTGGGGGCAGCCTGGGCTGGGGGGGGGTGTCCCTGCCCATGGCAGGGGGGTGGGACTGGGTGGTCTTTAAGGCCCCTTCCAACCCAAACCATTCTATGATTATGTGACATTTATCCTCACAAAATACATTTAGAATTTATTTATATTGTCTCTATGTATATGTTTAGGTTTAGCATCACCAAGTCTACACCGATTTTGCTTTTCTTCAGTATGGATTATAATTTTAAATATTGTTGTGGTTTAATCCTGGCTGGTGACTAAGCCCCACACAGCTGCTCACTCATTTCCCTTACAAAGGGTTGGGGAGAGGATCGGAAAAGTAGAAGTGAGGAAACTCGTGGGTTTTTAGTTTAATAGGTAAAGAAAAGCTGTCTACAGCAGCAAAGCAAAACAAGGAATTCTTTCACTACTTCCCATGCGCAGGCAGGTGTTCAGCCATCCACAGGGCAGCAGGGCTTTGTCACATATAAAGGTGACTTGGGAAGACACATGACATCACGTCAGATGTCCCTACCTTCCTTCTCGTTCCTCCAGCTTATATATACTCAGCATGATGTCCCATGGTACGGAATATCCCTTTGGCCAGTTAGGATCAGCTGTCCTGGCTGCATCCCCTCCCATTTCTTGTGTCCCTCCAGCCCTCTCGCTGGCAGGACCCCAGAAACTGATAAGTCCTTGACTTGATATAAATATTACCTAGCTATAACTGAAAACATCAGTGTGTTATCAAAATCTCTCTCTCACCAAACTCTCACCAAAACTAAAACACATCGCCTACTAAGCAGAAAATAAACTCTGTTCCATCTGAAACCAGGACAAATATCTATTCCTGAAGTTTTAGGGCTTCTGGAGCTATTTGAATATTATGTACAAAGGAGACATTCAGCCTTGCTTTTGTCACATACGTCTAATTGGTTTAAAAATCATCTAATTGATAAATACCATGAACTTTGGATTATTCAAATAACTGATATATGGTTATGCTCACATGCTTCACTTACCACTGAACAGAAAAACTGCAAGAATTCAGAACAAGTAAAACGTATGTCAGAAAACAGAAAACATTAGAATAAGTAAAATCCATTCAGAGCCAATTGCTCAAGTGTGGGTGTACAGAAACTAAGAGATGAAAGATTAATTATTTAAAAGAAGGTTATTTATGTTTACGTCAAGCCAAGAAATGTAACTATTTGATAATAAATCTTCTTCCAGCACAGATTCTGAGGTGGGGAATCTGTCATAGAAAGACATTCTTTTTATGAGTACCATTAGGTTAAAATTGATTGTTTATTTTACTCGGTTGAAAACAAGATGCTGTTTTCAGCACCTACACTGTCTAGAAGAGAAAACAAAAATGCAATGACAAAGAGGAAAAAAAAAATATTGAAAATTTATGTAAAATTATTTTTGTATTATGTTTTAGATTATTAGATTATTATGGAAAAATACTCTTATTAAATGTCAGAAAAATAATGACAACTGTGTATTCAGCCTTTAACAACTATTTTAAAGTAAAACAAATGATTAAATCATAATTCTCCAACTCTTTAGCATCTTCTCTGTGCCATCCCAAGAAAATAATTCAACAATGGTGCAAATTCACACACTTAACTGCTCAATCAAAATTCCATTTGAATTTAAACATGTGGATCTGATCTGTAAGAAGTATCGCTGACAGATTTAGGACTCTGAATACCAGTTCTCCATGCATTTCCGTGGTGTCTGAAGCCCCACTTTTTATTTCAGTCTCTACTTTGTAAATCGATTTTCCACAGTCTGTCACTTGACTCGTGGCACACCATCATTTTTCCTTGTGGGTTATTTTTTACATTGTTTTAGTCAGAGTAGTTTTGTGTTAAACAATATGTTGTACTATGCATGTGAAAACACGAGAAGAAACATACAGCTTGAGCAGGATTTAAAGTCGAGACTTTTGCTTTAATAAAATTGAGTTTTAGTCAATTTTCTTTCCATTAAAGTGTTCATATATGTTACTTTTAATCAATTTCATAATAAAAAATAAACAAGATGCACTCTTGAGTGTTTCTTGGAGAAAATAAAACATCTCCAGTGACACATTATCTTGACCATACCTCTGTTTTCTTACTTCCATTATTGAAACACATGGATTTGGACTCTCAGGCAGAAGAAAACTGCACTCAGGTTGAGATGCTACATGAAAAAGCGGTCAGGACTGTTCACTTCAGAATCTTGTTCTCATATTACTGTCCTCACTATTCAGCAAGCAGTTCAGTATGTTGCAGTAGCAGTAGTGTGCTGCAGTTACTGTAATATTGTAGTAGCACCGTAGTACCATAGTGGCAAGTTGTAGTTGCTATATCAACTTTAGTTGTTTGTAAATTACATGATAGAATTCTCCCAAGCACAGGAAATTTTAATACTTACAGAAGAATTCATAAGTTTCTCACTTTCCTAATTATAAATTCCTGAATGCTAGTTAGGTTTGTGAGAAGGGTGAAGAAATCCTTGACAAGAACTTTTAAATAAAATGTGAGAAACAAAATGGATGAAAGCAGTTAATATTATTAAAATAAAGTTCTGGATACATTGGACTTGTGATGAATGATGAACAGCCTTGTTAATTTACAGACTTGTTTCAAATTTTAAATGACATTTAGTACAATTAGAAATTGAACTCCTTTCATTAATATTTCATTAAAAATGAAATGCAATCAAGACACTTAGACTTCTGGACATTTTTAATTAAATTTTTAAGTAAACATTTTAGATTGCTACATCAACCTACCCAAACATTAAGAAAGTCTGCTGCCACTTACTGCCTGTGTGAATGGAGAAAGGAAAACCTATGCAACCAAGATTAGTAACAAATTAATTACAGGCATTGCTAGTGTGGGGGCTAGATCTGTCTTAGCTTCCTCTTGGGCCAGCAAGCATACTGATGGTAGATTAAGTTTGGTTAACATCACCTCTGATGAAATAGATGTTCTATATACATATCACATAAATCTTAATATGTATGCTACAAGGCTGTACCTTATACATATTTATTCACAATAAGGTTTTCCTAATGGTCTATCAAACTATTCCATCCAAGTAATTGTTAGAAATTTACCTAGGATAGAAAAGCGAATACCACTACACACTTAATGTAATGAACTGCAAAACAATTGTTTTACTAAACCTTTTGTATTTATTGTGTGCAGCTAATGATGCACATTCTTTTCTAAACACTTCAAATATGTGAGATAAGACTACATAAAAGCTTATAGTCCAAATTATATTATGTAAACTGTCAGTTTATGCATTTATGTAAATGTGATACAAGCATTAATTAGTAAAGCAGTGATTTGCATTTGGTATGACATGAGTCCCTAAGTTGTCATTTGGAAATGTTTAAACACTCTCACACCAACATTACTTTGTACCGTTAGCAATTATTTTTATGTAAATAGTGTATGAAAATACAGGTTTCATTCCATAACAACAAATTGAAGAAATTATAAATAGAAAACATAAGTCCGTAGTCAATCTCTTCCTCATTTGATCTTTCCAGCATTCTCCATTGCAGATACACCATTACAGTGTCCAACGCCTGTTGAACAGCAATTTGCAGCAGTGAGCTCCTCATGTTTTCTTCCTTTCTGTATAACCCACATCGTCATTAGCCAAAACTTCAAAAGAAGCTGCTTCTGCAGTAGAATGTCATCTTTACTAAAGGATCCTGAGCTTAGCAGCTCCTTTTCTATTCCCATATTTCACCTTTGGTGATGCTTCAGCAGTAGCAGTTCCTCTTCATAAACACCTGACACAGCTACTGTATCCTCTACTGCTTACAAAGTGTTTGAGAGAAGTGCTTGATTTACCAGTCAAATCACACTGTGCAGCAGGACTAAATGCACCTGCCAAATGAATGTTTGTCCTCTTTCATGGGCAATGGAAATACACACATGCATAAGGAAATTTCTAAGATTTATCTGTTTAGACATGGAGCTGTACTGAATGTTTGCTTTTGTTCTCCTTAGATGTATCCAGAATACTTGTGTGTATATATATATACACATATATAAATACATGTATTCTCAAATATAATCAATATTCCAAAATACTTATTTTGAAATTAACTTGAAATAGCCCATATAGATGCAGGCTTGCAGACATACACAAACATCCATACACTGGCACACAATTATTTTATTTGAAGCAGCAGGAGGACTTGAGGTTAGGGTGTTGGTTTGTCCAAATACCGGCAGAGTTACATGTGACAAGCTTTACATTCTGTACATAAAAGTACATACTTGTAAGCACTTACATATTCAAGCTGCAGTAAGTAAAGATAAACAACTTGAAAAGTATGGGTTCCAAAGGCCTTTCAGTCGCCAAGGGAAACACAGGCAGGCATGGGCTTCTTGAGACTAGACTTTTTCTTCTGGCTTGCAAAATAATGCAAATAAATACATACAAATTCATTTAAAAAGAACATATAAAGGAAGACAAAGTTAAGTTGAATGCCCTCTGCCAAACTGTAACAGACACGAGAGGTGGGAGGAGACTTTCAAAGCAGTGTGCAACTATATCAACACACAACATTCCCTTGTCTCAGTCTCCACACACCACTTTGAAAGATTTCCCCAAGGTTTTGTCTGGTATTTTCTTATTCCTAAGAAAGCACTAAGCTTTTATGGCAGAAATGAAATAAAAATAGAAAAGACTGAAATACAATGGGCTTTGCAAAATGCAACAAACAGTAAATCTGGCTGGACTAACAAATTTTGGTGTGGCAGTAAAAAAATGATCCCTAGAGAATATTTCATATTCTGTGAAGATATTTTTTCAAATGTTCAACTTCAAATCACCAGAGAATATAGAATACCTTTTAACAAAAAACATTTTGTCATTAGCTGAAAAAGTTGGAGCTAGTTTGCCATTAAGAGCTGCTCAAGATGTTCCTGTGTCCTACAGACACAAGACAATTTTTCAAGAATGAAGATGTATGAGCAGTTTTCCCATCATAACTACTGAGTACCGTTCAAGATACCAATATAACTAAGGAACACACCCAAGAACTCAAAGAAGTCATACCAATGCTGTGCATGGCTACCATATCTCATATAACTTTTTTGATGACCCAGCCTGTGAGTCATCAACCCAGAAAGATCTGAGTGATATTAAAAGAAACATAGAATCATAGTATGGTTTGGGTTGAAAGGGGCCTTAAGGATCATAAGGTTCTGAATCCCCCTGCCCCGGGCAGGGACACCCCCCCCCAGCCCAGGCTGCTCCCAGCCCCGTCCAGCCTGGCCTTGAGCCCTTCCAGGGATGGGGCACCCACAGCTGCTCTGGGCAGTTTGGGCTAGCGCCTCGCCGCCCTCACAGGGAAGAATTTTTGCCTAATACCTAATCCAAATCTACACTCTTTCAGTTTAAAACCATTACTCCTTTTCCTGTGTCCCAGTTTCAGCTGGGATGGAGTTAATTTTCTTCTTAGTAGTTGGAACAGTGCTGTGTTTTGGCTCTGATGTGAGAACAGCGTTGACAGGACACTGATGGTTTTAGTTGTTGCTGGGTGATGTTTCTACTAAAACAAGGACTTCTCGGTTTCTTGGGCCCTGCCAGCCAGAGGGCTGGGGGGGGCATGGGACATGGGGAGGGGACACAGCCAGGATGGGTGACCTAAACCAGGCAAAGAGGTATTCCATACCACGGGATGTCATGCTGGGTATAGAAACTTGGAGGGCTGGCAGGGCGGGGATCGTTGCTCAGGGACTGGCTAGGCATCAATCAGCGGGTGGTGAGCACTTGTACTGAGCATCACTTGGTTTTTCCCATTTTTACTTCCTTTAGATTTTACCCTTTTTTCCCCCACCGTTCCATCCTAGTTGTTATTGTTATTGTTATTAATATTGTTCTCATCTTTTTATTCTGTTTAAATGATTAAATTGTTCTTATCTCAACAGAAGTTTTACATTCTGATTCTTCTCCCCGCCCCTCTGGGTGGTGGGGAGTGAGCAAGTGGCTGCGTAGCTTTTAGCTGCCGACCGGTGTTAAACCGTGACATCCTGTCACCACCTGCCGTTGTAAAAAGTCGGTCTCCGACTTCCTCGTCACCCCTCTGGAGGAGCTGGAAGGCTGTTAAACGGTCTCCCTGGAGGCTTCTATTCTCCAGGATGAACTCTCCCCACTCTCTCAGCCTGCCTGCACCGGAGGGGTGCTTCAGCTCTCTGATCCTCCTCATGGCCCTCCACCGCACTCACTCCAACAGGTCCATGCCCTTCTCGTGTTGGGGTGCCCAGAGCTAAACACAGTACTCCAGGTATGGTCTCACAAGAACAGAACAGAGGGGGAGAACCACCTCCTCTGACCTGCTGGCCACGCTGCTTTTGATGTAGCCCAGGATACGGCTGGACTTCTGGGCTGCAAGAGCACATTGCCAGGTCATACTGAGCTTCTCACCAGCAAACACGCACAGGTCCTTCTCAGGAGGGCTGCCTTCAATCCATTCCCTGCCCAGCCTGTATTCATTGCTACTGGGGATTGCCCCAACCCATGTGCAGGACCCTGCACTTGGCCTTGTTGAGCTACATGAGGTTTGCACCTCTCAAGCCTGTCAAAGTCCTTCTGGACAGCATCCTTTCCCTCCACTGTGGTTACTGCACCACTCACCTTGGTGCTGCTGGCAAACTTGCTGCGGGTGCGCTCAGTCCCACTGTCCATGTCACCAACCAAGATGTTGAACAGCACCGGTGCCAGGACGGGCCCCTAAGGAGCACACTCGTTGCTGGAGACCGGTGACACTTGGACATCAAACTGCCGACCACGATTCTTTGAGTGTGACCATCCAGCCTATTCCTTGTCCCCTGAGTGATCCACCCGTCAAATCCATGTGTCTCGACACAGTTTAGAGACAAGGGCGCCGTGTAGGACAGGGTAAAAAGCTTTGCACAAGTCCAGGTAGATGACATCAGTACCTCTTCCCTCACCTGTCAAGACTGTAACCCCATCATAGAAGGCCACCAAATTTGTCAGGCATGATTTTGCCTTAGTGAAGTTATGATGGCTGTCAGCAATCACCTCCTTTTTTTTTGACGGGGCTTAAGATCTGCTTTTTTTCAGGATGGGTCTGCTCCACGATCTTGCCAGGCACAAAGTCAAGACTACTTGGTCTGTAGTTTTCCCTGGGTCTTCCTTATTTCTATTTTTCAAAGAGGCACTGAAGTTTCCCCTTCTCCAGCCATTGGGAACGTCACCGGACCGCCACGATTTCTCAGATATGGTGGATAGTGGCGTAGCCACTTCATGTGCCAGTTCCCTGTGGACCCATGGAGGCATCTCATTAGCTCCCATGGACTTTTGCACCTTCACGTCCCTTAGATGCTCTCAGACCTGATCTTCTCCTATAGCAGGTGGTTCTTCATTCTCCCAGGCCCTGCCTTTGCCTTCTGTGACTTGGGCAGTGTGGCTGGAACACATGTTGGTGAAGACCGAAGCCAAAAAAGCCATTGCATACCTCTGCCTTCTCCATATGCCAGGTGCCAGGTCTCCCATTTCCTTCGGGAGAGGGCCCACCTTTTCCCCAGTCTTCCTTTTATCACTGGTGTACATATAGAGGCTTTTCTTTTTGCCCTGGATGTTCCTGGACAGATTTATCAGGGCTTTAGCTTTCCTGATCCCTGGCTGCTCGGGCAATTTCTCTGTTTTCCTCCCAGGCTACTTGTCCTGGCTTCCGTCCCCTGCAGCCTTCCTTTTTGTCTTTGAGATTGTCCACGATCTAATTTTCTAAGTTTTTTTTTAATGTAAGCATAAAGATATATGTGTGAATAAACACATCTGCGCTACTCATCAACACAGCTTCCAAACACCAATATCTTAATATTTCTCATCCAAAACATTTTGATGCAGAAATACAATAGATTTCACCTAAAAAAATCTTTGTTGTGTTATCTTATTGTTTTCATTTATTTTATGTTGGTAAGTATTAAAAGTTCCTACACCAAATTACAATACATACACTAAAAGAAATTTTATTATTGCTGCTGAAAATGGGAGAGCACTTTTAAAAAAAAGGTGACTACAATATTCTCAATGAGAAGGGTGAAATTTGTATTAATGATTTAGAATTGGAAGGCAGAAATATTTTAGCTTCACTGGAAAAATAAATAATTTTGTTAGGGACCAAACCTTATAGTAATTTTGGCAGTATAGTCTCAGAAGTGACGGAATGATAACTACGCATTTTATTCTGATAATGTTAGATATATATTTGCATGAATTTAAATCCTCTGAGATCATGTTATCTCCCTAACCTATAGTCTAGTGATGAAAAAGTGAACATCTCGTGCAATAAATTATGTAAGTTAATGTTCTTATTGCATTTAAATGGACTTTTATTTCTGCAAATATATAAATATAGGGGAACTAAAGATGTGTTCATTATTACATTGCATGATATGCACCAACATTGGAAATATTCTGATTCACTCTTCCTAAAGATTTCATCCATTCCATTATTTGCAAATAAAAAAAAATCAGCTTCCTTTTTTCCTTTTTCACAACAAAACCCACCACCCCCTCACCACCCCTTTTTATTCAGAGTGGACAGAAGAAGATATTACTCAAATTTCCCATTGAAGATTCACTTGGAAAACAATTGCAGCTCAAAGTAGTTTTCCACATGTACTGTCTTAGACAACATAATCTGAAGAAAACTCTGAGGAGTATTTATTTTAATTTTAATTTCCAAAAAAACCCTGCAGAACTTTCTTTAGATTCAGAAATATTTTTGTTTGGAATTGCTCTTCATGTCATCTCTGCTGTTGTCCATAGGCTAGGGTCTCTTTATACAATGCCATGGCATGGTTGTTTTTTTTTTAAACTGTATGTCAATATTGAGAATATTAATGTTACAATATTAAAATAATAAATTCATTTATTAAACATAAAGATATTAAATAATATTTTCCTAAATCAACAGTGGAGTCTGGAGTGATTCTTAAAGATTTTTAGAAAGATTTCAGGTGATACAAAACAACTAATAGCTCCCCAAAACTGACATATACGTGCCGATTTGTACCAGTGGATGAGTTGTGTTCTTGGCATTTAAAAGTGTCATAGACTAGCTTGAGATAAGAATTTCGTTGTAGAGATAGTTGATACTACATCAGAAGTGTGTTATCAGAATTTCCTTGTTCTTCCACACAGGGCTCGTGGCATTTTAGGTCGACTTGCTCTTTGTTCAGATACGTCACTCCTGAGCTCACAGGGGGTGATCCTTGAACATCAGCCTGCTTTCCTGGACCCCTCTTCTCTCCAAGTCTCTATCCAATGTTAGCTCTACCAAGCAGACCCCTAAAGAGGCCACTGTCTTCTCTCCTGAAGGCCAGGGCAGCAAGCTTGCTGTGTCCCCTTCTCACTGCCTTAAGGGTCCTCCACTCCACCATTTCATGGTCACTGTTGCCCACGGTGCCCTTGAGATTTACATTCCCCACCAGCCCCTCCATGTTGTTGAGAAGAAGTCCAGCGTAGCACTTCTTGTTGACTTCTTTGTCTATTGGAGAAAGAAGTTATCATCAGCACGGCCGAGGAACCTCTAGGACTGCTTATGCCCTGCTGGGTTGTCCCTTCAAGAGATACAGATAAGAGATTAAGTAGTTCAGTACAGAATAACGATAATATTTTTGAAAGGAATTTGTTTAACTTTATTTCATTTTTGAAAAGAAGCAAGATTCTTAACCTGATGCTGTCTGAAACACCTACTTTGTTTCAAAAATATGCCGACAAATCTTCAGATTTAGTCACATTTGGCTATCCCACAGCTCAGTATTTATACGTTTAGTAAACCATTAAATCACATACATTTATGGCTTAAATACTGAGTGAGGAGTAAAACTGCAGGATTAATCTGGTCCTCTTTAAATATGTGAAAATTATTTTTTGTAAGTCTGCATCATCTTAAATTGAATCATGAAATAATATCTTTCAGTAAGAAGCAACATATTTGCAGCTACATTATCTTAAATAAGATAATGTAGCTGCGAATCTGTTGGTTCCAGTTGTCATACTACCTGGCTCATAGGTGAAATCCTATGGGATTAATCTGAAAATTACACTATGATGTGACATAATTATGATATTAGAATGGCTTTTCAGCAAAGATTTATATTCCTTAAATCTGTGGGATATTACGAGAATCTTTTGTGTGTTTGATAATCACACAGGAGACATTACTCAAAAAAAAAAAAAAAAAAAAGGAACCAACCTGATTTGGTTTTAGACTTCTTCTTCTGACCTTGCAAACCTTAATTATAATTTACATTTTGCATACTTGAATTGTAAGTTCTAAGGATAATTCAGTAATTATTTTTCTGAAATATTTTTAAGTGAATTTCATTGCTTTAATTTCCTCATAAGTTCAGACTTCAGTGACAGAACATGCAACCTTGTACTAAAATATCCAAAAAGTCACTTTAAACACTATTTTCAATGTCTTAACATAACAAAGCAGTTGTAAAATGAGGTGTTAATCTCAGACTGAAATCATTAAAAGGTAGGTCACCCCTATTTTAAGTAGTCCTCATTACTCAAAACAGGGAAGAATAACACTGTGATTCACTGCAGTGAGTTTTTAGATTAACTGCCTGGTTTCTTGAAAGTTATGTCTATCAGAAGAAATAAATCACTGTGGATATTCTCCAGTTGCTTCAAGAAAGACAAAAGAGTTGTTTCGATGACTGTAATCTTTTTACTATTATAATCATTTTGTTTCAGTGTAATTATTTTGACATTATAGGACTTCAATAAAACACTCTAAATGTGGTCAAACTTTTTCCAATAGTAAACTACCTTCTGTATTGTTGGTTTCAGAAATTTGGCTTTAGTACAGTACTATGAAAATAGACGTCACCAGTAGCTGAAGATTCAGTGTCGTCCCACCCTCTTGAAAGCACATGGTCAGTTGCTGAAGGTATTTAAGAAGTCCCAAAGATGAATGGATAGTCTGACTGAAGGAGGAGTTATTCAGACTCCTTTCTGTTTGTCCATTTCTGGTCTGGCATGTGACAGCACCGTTTTCAAGACACATTTCTATCACTTCAATGCAACAACAGGAAACACACAAACCCTATTAAAGTACCACACTTTATTGGCCAGGAAATCTAATAGTCCTATAGAATAAAACCCACTGAAAACCCTAGTCTTATAAGGCTTTCATATTTTAGTGACTTCTTTCTTACAATCTAAAATTCTTCTGGTTATTTGCATTATGTTTTAGAGAGTCGTTCAGAAAATTTCTACTCACATTTTTATTTTTGGCTTTTTCTGAAATATCATAAAATAATATGTAATATGCTATATTATAATTGCAATGCAATTACTAGGATATATAAAAAAATAATATGCATTTGCCTTTATTTGTTACATTGTTAGAACACTAGCTTGTTCTCTTTATACAGCAATAGAGAGATATATCTGTGGTTGTATAACTCGCTTGTCACATTTTATGCATCAGCAGCCTTTCAGTCTTAAAACTATTTGAAAGTTAACTGCTTCAAAGCAAAGCAACAGAAGAGCAGTCCATAGCTGAGCAATGAGGCATGATTCTGCTAATTTACTCATTCAAGAAAACCTATCTTGCATGAACACTGCAATTTGAATTAATTGTACTACTTTTTATGTCAGTAAGCATCAGGAACCTGAAAAAATGTTTTAAAACTAAACTTACACAAGTACTATAAAACTAAATTTATATGCACCTGTTGTCAAAGTCGCTTTATCAAGAAGGTTGAACATGGACTGACTATGAAAGTAAAATGTGTTCATTCCTAAACAATGAAGCTTGAAACTAGAACTAAATTGCTCTCATTTCTAGAAAAAACATGTAGGATAGGATCATTATGTTGTGCTTCAAACTTTATATATCCCATAAGTAGAACTGCAGAATCATAGAACGGTTTGTGCTGGAAGGGACCTTGAAAGGTTATCTAGTCCAGCCTCGCCTGCAATGAGCAGGAACATCTTCAACTACATCAGGTTGCTTAGAGCCTCATCCAACCTGACTTTTATTATTTCCAGGGATGGGGCAACTACCACCTCTCTGGGCAACCTGTGCCAGTTTTATACCACCTTCACTGTATGAAATGTCTACCTTATGCCCAATATAAACCTTGCCTCTTTCAATTAAAACCATTGCCCCTTGTCCTATCGGTACAGGCCCTGTTAAAATGTCTGTTCTCACCTTTCTTCTAAGCCCCCTCCTGGTACTGGCAGGTCGCTGTAAGGTCTCTCTGGAGCCTTCTCTTTTCCAGGCTGAACAACCCCAGCTCTCTCAGCCTTTCAAGTAATTCATTACTAGTTTACAATCAGCTAAAATATTGTGCTGTAGAGAAAGTAGTAAAATGGAGTTTGCCTTTGAGGCACTAAAAAAATTTAAGATGGTTTCCACAGCAACTACGATATTACACACCAATATAATTCCAGGCTTATTTTATTTATTTATTTATTTGTGCCTGCAGCTTTGCCTCTGGCATAAACCTTTGCAGCTGAGTTGAAGCTTATGATACATGTCATCCATATTTTTTTTTAGCGCCAAATCTAGATCTGACCAGCCAGCTTAAAAGGGGAGAATTCTCATAGCTGAAAGAAGAGGTGGAAAAAAGAAAAAATACTTACTGTCAAGCTTGCACCTATAAAGATGCAAAAGCGAATTTCCTGTTTTCAGAATGTAGGTTTTTAGCTTGCATGCTAGGCTGAGGAAAAATCTACAGTGGCTTAGTTTATATTTCATGTAGTGAATCGCTTGTTTTACATGTGAGTGAAGGTTGTTACAAAATGACTACTTCGGGATTCAATTTTTTCTGGAATGCAGAAAATATAGAAACAGCAATAAGTGGGACAGAAAGAAAGGCTGAGGAGAGTAGCTGCTGCAAGTCTTCTCAAGGCCTGCAAGGTCTCAGAAATAAATTCTGATTATTTACTATGTCTTCTGTGGTGATACATCTGTGTGGAATTGAATGAAGTAGAAATAACAGACTATGCTCTTTAGGGGAACAGTGATCTTTACCTCCTTTATGGAGTTCTTGAGATGAGAGGGGAAAGAAGGCGTCAAGGAGGAACCTTGACTTCTTTACATGAAGTTGTGTATGGGAAGTTTGCTAGAAAGTAAAAGAAGAACTCAAGTGGGTGCTGAAACTACAATTACACAGACATAAATGTTTATATATGTGTATTTAAATGAATAATGGGATCTATCAAGTAGATGGTAAGAGACAACTTAGAATAGAATATACAAATCAAAGGAAAAAAAAAACACAAAACCAAAACTATTTCTGACTAAAATTAAAAAAAGTTCCTAAACTACATAAGCTTTTCCTAAAAAATATACAGTTCCTGTATTATTCTTTTATTTTCATGCCTACCCTACCTACTACTGTCTACCTATTTTTTAGTCCTGTTTTGTAAATTTCAGTTTAAGTTATTGCCAAAGACGAAATGATACAGAATTCAGCATACACTTCTATCTTCAGCAACAAAACACTGAAATAAATTGCATGAATTCTGAAGTACTGACTGTGACAGCCATGCCACATAACGTCAACCCTACATAGGGCTTGTCTTTACAAACTGAATCTTCAGCTGTTGCATGGTGTACCTGGGGAAATGTAAGTAATTGTGGTGATTGTGTGGAAAAGTTGCTCGTTCCACTAGCAAACATTAACATTTCTCTTTTTACTAGCTAGGAAGATTAGAGGATATGATAGCTCAGATGAATCAAACGCACATATATGAACTATGTATATTGTGTTTGACTTTGTAAAATGGGAAAGATCTCAACACATAGAATAACAAATAAACAGCAGGATTTTATTGAGGAGGAAGTCATCTGGGGTGGTTAGGATGAAATGATGCCCTGGTTTGTTGTTCAAGAGATAAAAATGAGAACCAGTCACTGCTATTCCTGATTTATCTTTATATTTTCTGCCTTAGACTTGTCTGTGGGAGACCTGAAGTCTGATGCATTTTTTAGACTTCTTTACACAAAGGACACATCCTGATTTGCTTCTCATTTTCTTTTAGTTGAAAGAACAGATTTAATTGTTGAAAAATTCCCTGTTAATTTATCTGTTCATAATGTCTGTGAAAAACAGCAGAAGAAATTTGCTCAAAGAGCTGTGTGAAAAGATAACTGCACTTTCCTTCATTAGGAGAGGCTGCTTATTTGGGCAGGGTCTTGACATACCGATAATCTTGACCCATGTTTCAGTGGTAGTTGGACTTTCATAACTTCTTGTGCCACCAGCACTATTGTACAAAGTCCAAAGAAAGGCAGATAAAGCATCCTGTCTTTGTGCAGTGCCCCTCAAATGTATTATTGTCATTTAGGATTAGAAGCTCCAGCTGGAACAGTCTTTCTTGGATTCTTGGTTACTCGCAAATTACACTGTGAGTTAGACTCTCTTTTCCCTTCTTGCTTCTTCCCTTAGCTGTTTGCTTATTTTTAACCCTTTGAAATATTTTTCTGCCTCACAATGTAGTTTGCAGGAGTGCCCAGAATAATCAGGTGCTTGTAAAATATAGGGGGAAATGCACAAATCCAATCTTGTACATCAACACTAGTTTGTTTGTCATGAAAAGTTAAGGTCAAAGTAATGTCACAACTGATTTTTAGCATGTCAATGAGGATACAGAATTATAAATACCTCTTTAGCTCTATTTCAAGTAAGTTTTTAAAATATAAATTATGCATACATAAACACACACATGCATTTGTATGTAAGTTGCTTTGTCAGTCAGAAATTTAAATAACTATATTATTTTTAAGCTTTCAAGAGAAATACAACCCTAAAGAGTAAGGGTGACTGACAGGTAAGTACAAATTGAACTTCTTGATAAATGGGGACTTTAAACACAAATCACACGTGAAACAGCTTCAGCTTCACACAGAGCTTTTGTCCCCTAGTAATATCTGTAAAGAACTCACCAATATGGAAAGAAGACAGGCTGTAGTTGCTTTCTTTAAACCAAACTGCTCCCAAGTTTGCCAAATTCGTGACCTCAACCCTTCTTAACTCAATAGAGAATGGAGAAACATAAAAGCAATTAGGGTAGTAAAAAATATTACAAGGCGGCAGTAATGAAGTGGATCTTACAAGAATCGTTCTGAACTCTGTAGAAAGCTCTGTGTAGAGGATGGAGAATGACATCTGAGAAGAAGATGAGTGAAGATGAATGTCACATACTTACATGTGCTGTAATTGCATAAGATCAAGGTATAAACAAAGAATAAGTAAGGCATAACTAATACCAAAAGTAATGTTTTCAAATAGTATCTTCCTGCTTCAGAATAATAGCTTCACTTTTTATTCCTTTGGCTCTCGTTCCCCTCCAGCTCTAGTCATTATTCACTAAACCAAACTGGACATCCTATTGAGACCTTCAGGTTTGGTTCTGTGAGACTCACTTAAGGCTTGAAACCACAGCTCATTGCTCTGTGTCTCTAATAGGTGTTACTAGGAAGTAGAGTCTCTGTAAGTGTCACTTCAGGGATGTTCTGCCAGGGCAAACACTGCTTCAGAAAAATATTTCCAAATATCTATATCCCAGCAAGACCTTTCAGAGTGCCTGTAGAATTTTCTCTTTGGATCAGTTTACTTTTACCAAGAGATCACATAGCAAGCCTTCACTGACAGTGTCCAAACCCAGGTCTCCTGGAACAGCACCAAATGAGGACACTTTCCCATCTATTTCTGAACTTTTTGTCCAAGAGTGGCAAAATAGATGTATAAAATGAAAATAGAAAATCTCACTGATAAGGAATTCAGACAGCAGTCTCCCATGGAAACAGTTCATTCTCTCTACTACAGTGAAATAAACTGTTGAATAAAACTCCTTAGAAATATTAGTTTCTTTGTGAAATGGAATGCGATTTTCCTGTTTAAATGCGATTTTCCTGTTTAACTCTTTCCTTTGTTCTAGATGTTTCTGACTAAAATAAAACAAACAAACAAACAAACAAACAAAGAAAACAACTAAAATTAAGCTGTTAATCAAGAAACTGACTGAGAGTTGGATTAAAGAACGTCCATCTTGCGTCTTCCCTCTGATTTTCTGACGACTTGAATTACCTCACCTTCCTACCTCAGTAACAGTAACATATAAGTATTATCATTTGGTAAAATTTCCCTGGGAGAATTGCCTAATCTCTGTCACCATCTTCATTGGGGTAACATTCTTAGTCACCTGGGTGACTCTTTGTTATTGGAATTTCCTTGGCAGCACTACTGTTTAGCACTCTCTATACCCAATACTTCTGTCTTCTTTCCAGAATGAAGATGAAAGTAATACTAAGCAAAGCTTCTTACTGTCTCAGTGTCACTGCATGTGTGTGGATAAGTGGAGAAGCAATGGAATGGGACTACTCAGTGGTCAAAAAGGAAAAAAATAAAATAAAACAAGGCTGTTACATAGACACGTAAAGACCCTTAAGTAAAAAAGCAAATATGGACAAATGTTTGGGATGGGGTTAAAATCTTCATAATATTCAGCATAACAGACACACTCAGAGAGTTACAGCTATGTCCGGAAAAACACAGCATTATATTTGCTACACTCCTCTTTTGTGAAGATAAATGAAGAACATTTTCATTATGTTACCAGTTATACAATAATAAGCAGCTTTTTTTTTTTTGCCTTTTCTTTAATTATTATAATGTTATTTTTGCTTTGAGATATGGACACACACATTAGTTGAAGAAAAGCTAATATGTGGTTGGTAGACAAAATTCCTTCCCAGACCTACATACTACTTCTCAAGTTACTGTCTAAATCCACCCACTCCCAAGCAACTGAATTTGTAAGTGAAATTAGCTTTGACCTCTCTCTACCTTCTGTAACGCCGACTTTACCGCTCTGTAGAACTGCCAGTACCATCTTCTTCCACATATATGTCATATGAAAGAGTATACAAGAAATCAGATCTAGTAGCTGGAAATCAGATGCCTACCTTTTGCTAGAGACCATACATAATATTTTATTATTGCAAAACTTATTATGCAAAGCGTTGCCTCAGTAATACTCTATTACCTGGCATTGGCAATGTATTTAAAAAACACTAATCTCAGGATTCTGACATGAGATTTGAAACATAGAAGAAATGCATAAATTCACTGTGGAGGAAGTTACATTTTAGAGGAAAAGGTCTGACTGCCAGTGAAAACAATAAATAAAGTAAGAGCACTGTTCTTATAAAAAAGCTGTAAATTTTAACAAAAGCAGTGAGCCATTAAACTTTCTGGTTAGATTATTTGAATTGAAACACCTTTATGAAGCTGGGGAGAGGGTAAAATACAAGTGTGCCATTCTGGACAATGTTCTTTCAAAACACCACACATCTGCTTAGCATGTTGCAAAGCAGAAGGGAGTACTGCAAGTTTAAGAAGCAGCTGCTGGAGCACAACTTCAGCAGGAAGAAACTCAGGTGCTTTAGATCTGAGTACGAGTTCTGCCTCTGTAGCATTACACAGGAATAACAGAACAATCACCCAGTCTTAGGTTAGTTGTATTGGGTTTGAATCTACATTCTTATACCTAAAACACATTGACAAAACACTTTTAAATGTGACTTCTTAGGACACGTTGCTTTGCTAAGGAATAACAGCTTTCAAGAAACTGTGTCCTTCTAGGACTACAGGTTTCCAAGGCAAATGGGTGAAATTTTCTTTTAATGCTGGCCAACATTTATTTTTATGCCAGAGGTAAAAGAAAGACATGTAGTCACTGAGTAGTTATCCATCTGAAATTTTCTTCATTAAAATTTGTGATAGCCTCACAGCAACTAATGAATATATCCTAATCCACTGATCTGAGAGTATTTTTCTCTCTACATAAATATGTTGATAACAGAGAATCAGAAATTTAGATTAAAAAAACCCCAAGCAATCAGGCAGGGTTATGTGATAAAGGATCGATTCCACAGTCCATTTTCAAGAGGACATCTAAACTCCTAGGGGTTTATTGTTGTTGGGGGGGTGGTTTGTGAGTCAGCTAACAATGTGAATTTTAGCTACAGGTAGTCCATAGCCCACAGAGTGCCATTCTGAAAAATAGCTTATTCCTCTTTGAAAGTTCAGTTTGATTATCTACATGACTTCTGAAAATGGAGTGCTAGTCTTAGATTTCCCAGGCGCTTATGAAATATCATCATGGGTGACTTGACTGAAGACATATGGGAAACAGGTCCAAGGAAAGAACTGAAGTCACTTGTTCCAAATTTGTGGCTACTGACACAAATAATACCCTTTCCCCCACGGACCGGTTATTATCATTACTTAATAGGACCTTTTGCTATTGAATTACTTTGCCATATTTGCAAATATTTACAAACCAAAGCCACTTACATATGTAAAAATAAAAGGATTTGGAAGCAGAAGATTCCACCTACATGGTATTCTCTTTTGTGGCTGTCTGTCTCATGCTTATCTGGAAATGTTTTTCTTAACAAATTCCTCAACTCAGAAAAATATTTGACCAGATCAAATCAAGCCAACTAGGAATTACAAATGCTTGTTAATATCAATGTAATTAATGAGAATTTTTTTCTTCTAAATATTCCACAGATTTTTCTTGAGTGTCCTACAACACAAACTGTTGAGTTAATGTAAAGATGAATGTAGACTTGATTTCACAGACATTTGTTAGAAAGGTGTTTGTTAAAACTATCAGAAGACACAGAGATATTTATGACTTCTTGACACCTAAATAAGTATTGTCAAAGACACAACAAAAAATAAAAAAGAAATTATGACTGACTCAGTGGAAAAGGCCTGTGAAAAAGAAGAAATGACAAGTTAGTAAGAGGTAGAGGGAGGAGGTGAGGAAGTAGCAAACTACCCCTTTCTATGTGCATATAGAAAACTTAGTGCAAAGTCATGGTTTATAACTGCGTGCAAAATTTCAGCTGCCTACCAGCTTGACAGAGCACTTCAAAGAGTTACAGCTCCTTTCCTCATTTGCCCCCTACATGCTACTGTCAAAAAACACTGAAGGTTTTTACGTGATGATTTCTGTAGCTGGTTTCTGATGTCCCTAAGGACATAGTTTAGTTGGGAAGACCAAATGACCTCAATATTCTAACTGTGAAAAATATTTTCAGATTGCACCGATCTGTGCATCATTTTTTCTTGTTGTTCTGCAAATCTACTTAATAACAATAAGCTCACTATAATTTTGTTCAGCTGAGCTGCCATTTCTCGTAAGTAAAAAAAAAAAAAAAAAAAAAAAGCTAAAATCTTCACCCTCTGCCAGCAATCCCAGAACCTGACAGACTGTAAATGAGCCCTTTGGTTTTCTGAGCACATCTGTTGCCTTTATCGTGTTAAAACTCATTCCAATTCACTTGCATGCTTTTAAATTAACTAAAATGACAGGACTAAAGGAAACTAAAAGTACAGCAATTTAGAAGAACTCAACAACCAGATATTATCAGCATGGTGTAACTGTGTCACATTCATCAGAGCTTTATCTCTCTCATAACCAGCATGTACTGATCTAGAACAAACTGTCGTAACTTAATTAATAAAAATATACTATGCCTTGGTTCCTCAACCTGTTTTCTGCTACTTGTCCCCAGAACTGGCACAGGAATAAGATTAAAGAAATTCCAGGGGAACTAAATTGCCTGGGTTCTGGGTCTTTTATTTGTTCATTTATTTCTTCGTTTTGCGGGGGGAGGTTCTTATTTTGTTTCGTGTGGAGTTCTTTTCTAATACTTCTGAGTACACGCCTAGCACAATGAATCTGAGTAGCCAAATGTGATCTTGATTTGCTTCATTTTTTATAATAACTCTGTGATAATATAATCCTTTTCTGAACAGCTTAGAAAAGGTCTGCCTGAAAAAGAAATAGAAATATATCTAAGCATATGTATGTGTATAAACTTCTTACATTTGCATAAACTTGTTGGGTTTGAGTTTGGCTTTGTAAATATGCTCAACTTCTAGTGAAGTCCTCAGTAAACTCCGTATATCTAAACGCCTAAATTGAATTCAACACGAAAAGCAGTCGAATACAATGAACTACCTAATCCTTTGTATAAACACAGTTGCTGTAATAAGTAGACGATTTCAAAGAGAAAGATAGTATACTTTTCAGTTGGCTTTTGCACACAGGTGAGGAAAGTGTCTGAGGGCTGTAGGCTAATGAATTTTGTCAGTCTAAAATGATACAGTTTAAAAATTAGTAAGCCTTTAGTTACGGAGGTTTCATTCTTATTAATACAATGTTAGATTGTCTCCTCTAGAAAGATGGGTTATGTCCAAAACTATATTATTAATGTGTCTTTCTCTTTTGTCACTGTTTACAACTGACATTTCTCTGTATCTAGAATCTGTGTTGTATTTGCTTTTTCTACACATAATCATGTAAGTGGAGATTACTAGACATTTTGCAGTACGTTATTTAGAAACACACTTTACAGAATCAGTGATAGGCAATTTTATTTATTTATTATTTATTATTTATTATAAGAAGTCACATGAACAATAACCACTTGGACAAAAAGCTGGTGAGCAAGGATCTGATGAAAAGTTATCTAGGAACAATGATGGTATTGCTTGTTCTGAGCCTGAACTAATGTGAATCTAATCTCATGAGAAATTGAGAAGTTCTACACAGTGCAATAAAAAGAAAAGGTAACAAAATGAGAGTTAACTGTCTGTCATGACTGTGACTGGACAGAACAAATTAATTATGGATTTATACAGAATGAATGATGAGGCAGGAGAGCAGAAGGAAGAAAACAATGGAAAATTAAACGCTCACGTAACATCTTGTGCCTTGAGCCTTGTTTCTCAACCACCAGATCTTGGACTCTCATAACACATAAGATCCAATTAAAACTCAATCATACTTTTGTTT
Source organism: Falco biarmicus (assembly GCF_023638135.1). NCBI lineage: Eukaryota > Metazoa > Chordata > Aves > Falconiformes > Falconidae > Falco > Falco biarmicus. Next base: position 3,465,576 of record NC_079311.1, on the reverse strand, counting down.
ATTTGGTCACCCTGTGAGCTACCTATGCTCATCTCTTCTAGGTGATGACCGTACTAGAAGTATTTTCTCAACTGGCTGGCCAGGTTAGTGAGCAGCAATGGTCCCCAAGTTGTGTGCAACAAGAATATCTGTTCAAATATCTGACAGATGAATATTCTGCCTTGGGTATGTGAAATATAGAAGACATTTTGCATCCCACATTGAGTATTATATTTTGTTCCTTTTAGAAAAATGTGAAGCACTTGCAAAGACTATTATGCATCAAAAAAAATTGCCAAAAATATTTAGATTTTTAATTGTATTAACTTCCTAAAATATATGCTTCCAAATTTCAGAATTATTATTCTGTTTATGGAATTTTGATGTCTCTAAGTCTTTCACATTTGTACACCTAAAATCGCTATACCTACTGAATTTCCTGTTCCGCCTTTTTCTCCCTAGATATCCTTCTTCCGACATCCCACAATGCAATTTAGTAGAGACTGAACAATCTCTACTAAAACCTTCAGTGACTCTTGCACCTGTGGATAGTTTCTAGACCCTCTTTAATCCTGTGTTTTATCAACTTTTATGGTTTTACCTCTTCCTGTCAAGGCTCATTCAATCATACCCTTCTCTCACTCATGTCTTTCCATATATGCACCTTAGTGTTCCCATAGTCACCTTCTCTCACTAATATTTCCTTGCATTTTAGCCATAAAAGCTCATCTTCAATATTATGAATAAACCTGTACTACTTTTCAAAACTCAACATCCAAGATAAAAAATACAACATGTAACTAGTCTCACGAACAACTGGCAATATAGTAGAGTAATAACTCTAGTGCATTCATCATAGAGTATTTGGAAGAAAGCTATTGCTTAGGAAATAGGTAATTAGTAATAGGATGATTAGGAAAGATTTTGTCAGAATAATTTAATCAAGATAGTAAAATTTTTCGATAAAAATTTAAATGTAAAAAACCTGGATCATAAAATGCCAAATTAAGTTTAACATGCACAGTTGTTAACATGTATAAAACTCAGAGAAACCACACATGCATGCACAGACACAGACACATATGCACAGTATAAATCTCAAACACAAATACATTTCATTAAATTCATGACAATTCCATAAGTTGTTTTCAAAGCATCTTTAGTTTTCAACCATATTTTTAAAAAGGAAGTGGGGGGTGGGGGTGAGGGGTTGGAGGGGGGGGGTGGAGCAGGTGCGGCGCAGGGAAGAAAAGAAAGAAAAAAAAGAACAAAAGAGGGATCTCTAAGGAAGAACAAGGCTTATGATTACAGGTGATCAGTTTTGAAAACAGAAATTAAGGTCCCAACCTTCTTAGAAACAGCAGTATACACTATCTTATGCACACCTGCAGTACCACCAGGATAACAAGATAATTTAGCTTCTCTAATAATTGACTATGTTCTATAATAGTTGACTATAGTGGAAAATAACTGAATTAGAAGAATTGTTAACGTTACTGAAAAGTAAATGAGGAATTACTTATTTACTACAAGAAAAATGGCCAATTAGCAGCTAAAAATTCTCTTCTCAAATTTATCTTTCTCCTCTCGTCTTGCATCAGGAATTTTTTTTCACGTTCTTCTGCAGCTAAGGCCTGCATCCTACACCACTCAAACATGTTGAATAATACATAAGTCCTTGGTCATCCTGGGACAATGGAACTATTTTTGGAATAAAATAGTATTTACTGTGATAATTCAGCTGCTTGTGATATGCATAGCTAGGGAGTTTGTTGTAATCTGAACTATAAACTAAAGATTTTGTTGTAAGGCGAAGCATAAGCCTCCACTGTACCCTAGATACCTTGGTATAGTCATATTATTATTAATATAGTCCCATTAATATTGTCCTAAATATTAGAAGTACCCTATGGGATAAAGCTATTTCAGGCTTTGGTCAAGTGCTTAGAAACTCCCTTTATTATCTCTTCCTTGTTGAGAGAAAATATTAAGGTAGTTAAAATACTGACAAAACTAAGTGGCTCTCAAACATGATTTCACCTGTATCTATGGTGTAATATTGATATCCTATGTATGATTCTGTAAATATTAATTTTACAGGAATGCAAACTTAGAGCAAAATTCAGACACTTATACTGCAATAACCTGAAACCTGAATTTAAATTGAAATGAGGAAGAAAAGCAATTTTGGAAAGCATCAGAAAAGTTAAAAAAACAAACAAACAAATTCAGTTCTTGACACAAGCTGGTTGTAGCTGGAACCTGCCGTGGAAATAGATGTACATAGATGTACATAGATGATTCTCTGCCTCTCTCCTCCACTGCAAGCTCTGCTGCTGTTGACCCAATTCATTCATTTTTGCTTTTTTCATCTGCCAACAATGCATATCAAAAGGATTGTCTGCTACTTAGTTCAGATAGTGGCAGCACGGAACTATGTAGAATGTCTTTTGTGTAAATTGGTGCCTATAATAATGCTATTTTTGGCAGCTGCTGTTACAGGTTGATCCAGTCAACCACAGTGAAATGATTGCATTGCTTTACAGAGTAGTGTGAACCACCCCAAAAATCTGTAGTAAGATTGAAGAATTTAAAATGGATTGGCACATCTCTTTTATATAAAATGCAAAATAAACTAAACCATTGGTGCAAATGGTGTCTTTAAATTTGTCATGCATAAAACTTTGGTGCAGAAGTAATGATGCAATATTTTTATTTGTATTTTGTGATATATATATTAAAATTTTATATAAAAATTAATATATAAATTATATAAATTATATTTTATTTAAAATTTTATATATTTTATATAAAAATGTTTACACAGAATATTTGTAACTTTAGAATAAATTTTTACAGTGTGTTTTCACTATAATGGAAATAATGTATTATGTTCCACTGTAATTGATATTATATATCTTTGTGCACCTAGATGTATCACTTGAACCAGCAATGCACAATTTTTTTGCTTTTCTTCTAGAAATTCCTGGGTTTTTTTAAAACACAAACATGTTTTTAACAATAAGTTACATAACAATCAGTGTGTCTCTGATTATCAGGTTGTTACGGAAAAATAAAAAATGAATTCCATATCAGAAATGTTGAGGGATCCAGGCTCTGTTCAAAGAAATCTGTTACCATTAATGGGAAATTTTGCTCTGGGTTTAGCTGAAAATTTGTATGTTGGTCACTTGTAATAGGTTCCAAACCGAATAATGAGATTTTCAGGCAGAGGCAACTAGCAGAGAAGACATGTAGCATAGGCGAACCATATTTCCTTTGTTTTAAAAAGGTGCAGGATTTTCCTTTCTGTTCAGTTCATGGTTTAACATGGCTATCATTTGTTTTTTCCTGACCAGCAGTTTTTAAAGTTTGGAACATGATTGAACAAGTAGTCAAACTAGATCACTGTACCTATAGAGTTGTTCTGACAAAGGTTTTGTCATTTATATGGTTAATGGGGAGTTTAAAATCTAAAAGACTTGTCAAATTCTCTATAAATTCTATGCAAACGTCTTTGTTGCACCTATGCATTCTAACCCATCCCGATTAATTTTTTTTTTTTTTTTTTTTTGAAAGACTCAGGATGCAACTAGCTATGCAGTCTCTGGTTTTCCAGTCAATTTGTTCAGGAGAATGTCTGGTGAAGCAAATAAATGAAAAAGGTTTAGAGAAGATTAATGAACAAAAATTATTTCTCACCTACCAAAAATTGCCCAAACAACATTATATTTACAGATCTTAGAGCAAAAAGCTCTTAATACTTTTTTCCTCTGTGTCACTATCAAGCTTTTTGCATCACAGATGCACACTGGGATGATTTTATCTCAGTCCATAAGACCATTTAGCTCTTAGTCACAACTTTCAGGTCTGGGAGAGAGGATTAGGAATATCTTGTCCAACCTGTTACCTAAGGTATATCATGGATGTCTGAAATATTTTGTTTGAACTGCAGCACATCTTCTGGTAATGTTCAGTCTTGACTTTGAAAAGTGCAGCTCAGTAAAATCTATGACAAGCTTTGGCAGGTGATTCTCATAACATTCAGCATTAGCAACATGACTTTCTTCTGCCAGCCTGGTCTAATTTTCTGCCTGTGCTTCTGTGCTACACATGCTCTGCCCAAGCCCAGTTAAAAAAAAAAAAAAAATCTAAAATTATTTTCTCATTTGATAGAGAAAAAAATTGCACTTAAATTTTATATGCCTTATCTTGAGCTTCTCCACTGCTACAATATCACCTTTGAAAAACACTTGTACTGCATTCTAGGCACATTGACAATAAGGGCTCATACCTGTAAACTGGTAGGCCGAACCTAGTAGAACCACGGGTATGATGACAACAGTCTGAGCTATAGAGAAGTGGTTAGAAGTTGTTAAGTGTTATTGAAGCAGTAAATTCCCTAGGATATTTCCAGTGCTAAGCAATAAAATAGTGGGTCACCATATGCTAACACCACAGCTTTTACGACATACTTGCCAAACTCATCACTGCTGATATGAGAGTGGAGTGTTTAAGAAATCAAGGAAAGCCTTGAAGTGTAAGATAGAGTATGAAAGCTAATCTCGTGGGAATCACATACCAGAAGAGGAATCTGCTTTGTCTAACACATTGCACCAATAGCTAACTTTCTCTTTTATACTGATACTCAAAGCTGGACAAGTAGATAAACTTCCCATGTCTTTTCCCTGTTAACTGTGTATTGACACCATGTATACTTGCAGTCTGCCTTAGAAGGAGAGATTGTGTGAAAAGAAATATAACACACACCCCACCCAAGCTAGACAAAGGTTTTAGTGAAAAAAATATTTTTTACCATCAACGCATCAGGAAATTTTTATCAGCTCTGATTTCAACAAACAGTTCTACCCATGTCCTTAATATACTATAATAATATTATGTATTATTATAGCTATAACAATATAATATGTTAATATAGCTATAACTATCTGCAGGAATGGTTAGAAAAGAGGAATTATATTTCAAATATTTTTCTTTTTCTCACAGTACATCAAAATGGAGAGAAACATCACCAAGAACAACAACAAAACCCACACTAGAAAGGAAACCAAGGTGATGCCACAGAGGAATGGTGAAAGAGTGAGGTCCTGCATCAGTCCATTTATGATGTCTGTGCTCTGGCCAGTGCTCCCAGGCATGGATGCATCTGCGCCGTGTGGAGGTGCTATCAGGTAGAGATCATGTCATTCATGCCTTTGCCAGAATCCTGTCAGTACGTAGGCAGCAGCCACCATGGTCTGATGACCCTGGTGCAGACAGCAGGGCACTCTTTTCCTTTATCACAACTGACAACAGATTAAATAATAGCTCATCAGTGCTTCAACCTGAGCTGCAGAATAATTAAAAGTTCACAGTTACGCTCTGAGCTGATCATGAACGAGGCAAGGATGAAGACTTCAGGCTTGTAAGAGCTTCAATCTTTGATGAAGAGGTACGCTTTGACTTTCGCATTGAACTGCTCTGTATGTCTGGGTGTTTGGGGCCTGATAAAGGATCCAATGAAGCTAGTGAAAGGCTGAAAAATAAAATCCACCACCTGTTGTTCCTGGTCGTGCAGAAGCGGAGGAGGAAAGTGAGGAGGTACCACAGGACTTTCTGGTAACTGCTTTTTGCAAAACACTCAGCATCTCCTTCTTTCTAAGCAAAACTCCAATCCTTTTAAATGTTCTTTTGTTTATAACAGAATTACTTCCCAGTGTGTAATCACAGATGATGTTTTACAAAATCTGATATGCATATGATATTGTGTCTACAGAAAAACACCAACAAAATTGAATGATTACAGAGACTGAGATACAGGACCATAAATGCATATAGAGAACCACACTTGGAGTGTCTATGTAACAAACACCTCTCCATCAAAAATCCTTCCGTGGCCTATTAATTAAATTGGGTTTAATTGGATTACAGGCTTCCTCCCCACACAGAAAAAAATTACAATAAATTGGAGAGTGAAATCTGTACTGGCTACACTGAATAAATTTCTCTGTCAATGTAAACCTTAAAATTTTCAAAGTCAATTTGCATTATCTGTTCTTATTTGCATAATTTGATTGTAAATTTTGCAAACACTGTGACAGTTTCATTATAAAGCTATGATACAAAAATAATGAAAAAAATTAGGCATTTGAATAAATGAAAGATTAGAATGATTTTACTAACACCTTTTTAAAACAGGTCTTGAGATATTGCTACAAACATATGTAAAATCTTCCATCTTTAAGCTGGGTATTTATATGGTTTGTTGAAATGGAATAGCATACAAATATTTTACGTTTTGAAAAGATGTAAGTTACAGTTGTTTTCTTTCAGTAGGATTAATTTTGTTGGTACTATTTATATTTTGTTGGGTATAATAACACTGTTGTTCACATGACTCTTAGGGAACAATTACTGCTTGGAAACCCAAGATTGTCAGCTTGGAAGGAGATATAATTTTACTTTCTGTGGATAAGTTTGTATAGTTTTTCCTGATTACTTGTCATCCTCATCCCAATCACTTTTACTATGCTATAAAACAAGAAGCTTGAATTCTAAAACGCAATTAAATAAAGTTTTCACATTAAATTAATTATTTCACATACACATTTGTTTAATATAATGAAAAAAGCTGTCAGGCTTTTTTTCTGGGATTTATATGTAAGCAATTTGCGTGAAAACCCAGATTGTTCTAGTTTTAGAGTTATAGGACTGATAAACGTATATATACTGATGTATGCCATATACAAATACCTATACATATAAACAGTGATGTATGCATTGAACTAATCATATTCACAGCAATATTCTTGAGTCTAGTCATAAGATTTCAGCTCCCACTTTATCAAGTTAAAGTTTAGAAATATGGTAGGTTTATAATTCAAACAAAACCAAGACCAATAAAATGTTAACACATAAACCCACAAATCATTAAATTTATATCCGAGTTTTGATCCAATTCTTTTAGCTGATCTAGATCAAACAGTACTTTCAACTTCTCATTGCAAAGGAGAGCATTATACTGCACATGACTAAATAACTTAGGGTGGGTGGTCTTTATTTTCTATCTGTTGCACTCATTCTCCACCTTATCTTAGGCAATTGCCAAAGACCCTAAACCCAAAATAATAATAGTGTTTCCTCTACCAAGAGTTTTAAGAGGATTTATTAATTTCTGAAAGCAAAAAGGTGTAGTGTAAGAAGTGTCCTTAATTAAATTTGACCTTTTTTTTTTTTTCAAATGAACTACATAAGATTTACCGTAAAGTTTTTTATAATGATCTGAGAGTAAGTAATATAAAAAAAAGTGTATACAGTGAAAGTTACTTGAGCAGTGCAGAACAGAACTGTGAGACTGCATTCCTCTATGCACTATTCTTTCCTTCCACATTTACCTTTTGTTTTAAAGTGTATGTGTGTGCGCTCTTAATATTAGTAAGATGGAGAAGATATTGTTTCTTAGATTATAATCTTAGGGCTCTCAGCTATAACAGAACATTTTTTTTTTCTTCTTGAAGGGGGAGCGGGGAGATCACCTCACTTCCTTGAACTCTTTCTATTTGTGGTATGCTCTTCAGGTCAAAATACTAAGGGTATGAAATTGCTATTAGCTCTAGCTATTAGAAGAAAAAAAGCAATAGGCTGCAGTCTTCATTAATCATATCTAATGCAACAGTGAAGGAAAGAGAGTTAGCAAAAAGCTACCTCCTATTTACCAACTCAAGATTCCAACTTTCAGAGATAACAATGTCAAGAAAATGGCTGCTGTTGGTTCACACATATTTGCTAGCTATCAAAAGGGCAAAAGGGCAATGGACAGTAATTTTCCTGCAATGCAAAAGAGAATCATTTTCATAGCATGAGGGACTCAGATGTGGAACCATCATATGGATTAACGTGACCAAGGGGTTTAGCTACTGTTCTGTACTTAATGAGATCAGGGTTCTGGGGGTTTTGTGCTTTAACCTGAGGCTAGGGTTCTCAGAAAGTCCAGGAAGTTACACACCCACCCCTCAGAGGAGTTTGCTGTACTTTTTTCTCATAACACTTTTAAAGTCTTTGAAATATTGTAACCTGGAGCTGCAGGTGATAAAATTAGTGTTTCATAACTTTATTAAAGCAAAAGTAGCAGGAAAGGGATAAGACACTGCCTTGTTTGTGAATAAGACAGAGTCGCATCACTGCGAGCTGGGAGACGCTATCTGCAGATGTGCTTTGGCCTTATCACAAACCTCTACTGTCTTTCTGTTCCACTTGTGCAAAGATCTAGGTTTCTTTCATTCCCCTGTTCTAAAACTAAAATGTGCTCTCTTGGGACATTTAATTCATCGTGTTGCCTGTAGCCTGTGACTGCCATTGTGTTCTAGGAAGAAGTGTTTAGCAATACTTGTTCAGCATAAATGGAGGGCATAACCTAATATTCCACACATATACAATTGCATAGCTTTAAAAGTCTGCTACCGCAAATATGGCTACGTGCATAGTAGCAGTTTTTCATCTGTGATTTGTTTTTTGTAGCATAGCCTCTTTTTGATTAGACTCTTTACGATTCAAAGTACTCAGAAATCATACTCAGCCAAGAAGCTAAAGCCTAAGAGTTAAGAAAATAGCCTTCCCGACCCCCCAACCCCACCCCCAGTGCACATCTAGATTATCTAATATATCTAGCAATCCTCCAGTAATGTACCTAGGATTCATGGTCCTCTGTGATCATTAAAATGACTTAAACCTTTAAAGATATTTTTTTTCCTGAAATCCAAAGTTGTTACATTTAAAACTACCCATATATATCTGAAGGACAATGAAATGCTGAACCAAAGGAGGCTTTTTGCTTTCTGCTCAGATTCTTAAAATACATGGTTTCATCTGAGGGTTTTCCTTCATCTGATGCACAGAAAAATGAACAACAGGTCTTATTCGTAGTACAAAAAAGAATTAAATTAGTTTTTAAAGTATCTGAACTAGTTCGTTACCGTCCCAGACAATTAACTATCTCTAATGATTTTTATGATGGTCCTGTAAACGTTCCATCAAATATAATTTGGGCACAGAAGAAGAATCAGGGAGTTGCTGAACTACATCTTTAATAAATGATGTCCCTGCAAAGTTACTCAAGTGTTACTGTCAACTAAGCTCCACATCTCTCATCATCCTCATAATCAGCTAGCTGTTGAAGATGATATATAACACAGGTTTGCCATTTGCAAAGCTTCACTTGAAAGACTGATGCCCTCAGTGGCATAAATTGTGACCACAATTCTCAAGCAGTGAGTCTTGTAAGAGATATGTGCTGACATCACATTTCTGCATTTTACTACGGAACTGACATTTATGCCATTTATTGCCAAGTGTGAGATGAAGCAAAATAAAGGACTAATGAAAGATGTCATTAAACTTCCAGGAAAGTTTAAGCCCTGAATTTAAATGGAACTGTGTAGGAGATGTGTAGGAAATGCAGCACCGATCCACCCCAGACTTCAGTGATGAGGGCAGAGGTCGTCTAGAGAAGGATACTTGAGATCCTGTGTCAAGAACAGAAACGCAGGAAGAGATTACACAAACGTGATGGACTCTGAATCCCCTAAGTCAGTCAGCTTGTGATTCAGGAACATGGCAGGGTCTCTTCACTTCCTAACTCCAAACAAATTCCACAGACCAATACATTTAGATTGGCCTTTTATTCATGAATGGAGAAAAGAAACCTGATTGATCCAAAGAAACTGGCAATATGGATAAGCCTTTCAGCCTTCAGCAGGGAAGCCTGTTTCTTATAAAAGAATTAATAACATGTTAAAACAAATTCTGGCTTTAGACTTTGGAATTTGTATTCACAGATGGTTAATCCCCACATTTTTGTCTAAAAAGTATATTCTGCTTTTCTGAAAATGGTGTATGAGTGAATAAGTAGTAAAAGGGGAACATAAATTCTCTCTCTCTCTCTTCCTTTCCCCCTGCTCCTTCTCCTCCACCTGCCCCAGACTGACATCTGAGACTTAAATTACAGAGAGATGGTCTCCCTTAAACTGCAGAATGTCATATTTATTGTCATCCTCGGAACAATTTCAATAATGGCTGTATCTCCCATCAGAGCACAGGCATCTCTTGTATTACAGGATATGTGTTGTCTGATTTCCTCTCCCTCAGTGACTGTCAGAAATGCAGTCTCCCAAACATTATGGAGAAAAAAGATGACATGGAGGTACTTGGTTCAGTCAGGCATGACCTTTATATCTTTTTATTATCCCAATCCATCAAAGAACTGACAGAATCTTTTACATAGTCCTCTTGTGATATTTGTGAGAGTGGCTGTTCGTCCAGACTGTAATAATAGATTTTGCAATTTAACACTAACTTCAGTTAATACAAACAGGACTGCTAGGAACAGAACATTGTGAGACAAGAGCAGTATGCTTTGTTTGTGTGTGCATTTCTAAAAAGTCTTTGTTCTGTGTGCCAAGCAGTTATACTTTTAATGATAGCTGCCTGCTAAATATTTTCTTCACTGTAAAGTTTTGTCTTCTGGTAACTGAATTAAAGCTCAGAAAGCTTCACAGTCTCTGCTACAGTTGTGAACTGCTCTTCTGGCCTGATAACAGCAATGTTAACAAAATGTATGTTTGACACATATGACAGTTTTTGCTGAAGGCTCATTTTAAGGCTTATAATCATTCAGCAGCAATCGGAAATTTCTTGTGAAATGATAAAAATCTCTTAAAAAACAGAAGACAAGAGAGTGTTTTAAGCAAAATTGAGAAGGTTAAATAATGTAAGCATATATATATATGTAAGCATACATGTCTATTACAGGGAAGAAGTTCACAAGTCTAAAGTAAGAAACAACCTCATAATTCTAGTTAGCATTGACATAGATGTTTGACAAGATTAGAAACTATATACAGAAGCTAGGCATGTTTGGATTCACAGGACCAGGTGGATTTTACCTGGGTGAAAGGGTAAGGCCACTATGACCTATAAAATATCATACAACTAGGGGGGGGTCTCTGATGGCTGAAGGTGGGTGGCATCATTAAGAGGAGCAAGGACAAGTGTTTGGGGAGTTATTGTCTAGTTAACCTCAATCCTTGAAAAAGCCTAACTGTGTTATTTGGAATCCATTTCTAAGCACAGTAGGACAATAGGTTAATCAGAAACAGTCAATACAGATTTGCCAGTAACAAATCATTCACAACCCCGCTGATCACAGAAGGGTGCCATGATGAAGAGTAGTGATGCGATATACCATGATTAAGAATGTCTTCAACACTCTGCCGTAACATTCCCATTTGGAAGCTGAGGACATACGGACTGAAAGAACAAACTGTTATGTGGAATGAAAACTGTCTGGGCCTCCAGGGTCAAATCAATGCCATAACACCAGGCAGAAGGCCCCTAACAACCAAATTAACCAGAGGTTGCTGCTGAGGCCACTATACTATAATACTTCAATCATCAACCTAGACAATGAGAAAGAAAGCACTCAAAACATTTTCAGCTGGTAATAAACTTGGGTGAAATGATTAACATGCCAAACGGTAGAAATTCAGTCCAGAGGAACTGTGAAAACTCTACTACCAGTCTTACAGAAACCTCATGAATTTCAACAAACAGAAGTGCAGAGTTTTGCATTTGGGGCAGAATAACCTCGTGGGAGGGATCAGAGGGGTACAGGCCAGGAACTGACTGGTTGGGTGGCAGCTATGATGAAAACAACAGGGAGGCTGGGTGGGCAACAGGTTGAAAATGAGTGAAAAGCATGTTCTCATGCTGAATAAAGAAAACTGCATAGCCAGCAGGTCAGGGGGAGTTATTGTCTACCTCTGATCAGCACTTACAAGGCCATGATGGAACCATCTGTTCAGTTTTTGATATACCATTATCAGAGCAATGTTGGATTCATCCAGTAGTGGGATACCAAGACTGTTAGGGCGAGAGCATATGACCTATGAGGAGAAGGTAAAGGAGCTGTTAAAGGGCTTGTTTATTCTTGCAGAGTGCAGTTTGGGAGTAAAAGGATCTCATGGTACCCTACAACTAGATATGGAAAAGTTACAAGGGTGAATAAATACATTTTTCTAGTTAATGCCAGATGATAAAATAAGGGACAGTAGCTACAAATTGCAACTTAAGAGACTTAAGAAAGGCAACATAAAGACCTCTTGGTATGAGGGTAGTGTAGTAATAGAAAAGCTTAGTTGGAGAGGCTGTGAAAGGTCCATCTTTTGACCTTTTCAAGACTTAAATAGATAACCACTGATGTAAACTTAGCAATAATCCATGGTTTCAATGGGAGGCTTAAGCAATTGCCCTCCAAAGATCCCTCCACATCAGTATCTCCATTCCAGGCTTTTTCTTCCACAAAAAAAGTTTTGGCTTTCAAAATCATATGTCCATCATCTCTAACACTTGTAAGCTGATTGTGCACTCCGTAAGGGTTTTGCCGAACATTCAAGATGCAGTGTACAAGAGTATGTTTTGTCTTTTTCTCTGTTATTTCTTTATAATGCCTATCATTCTTTTACCTTTGTCACTGATTTGACTCTACTGAACTGAGATTTTCAGTTTTATCATTTACATTTATCTGTACTTATTTAATCTGTCATTTTACTTCTCAGTTATTCAACACCAAAGACCTTCTGAAACTCTTGGCAATTGCCTCTTTCTTTTAATGAAGTACATATCTTACTTGTTCATAAAAGGCTTGAGTATTAAGATGACTAGGTATACAGCATAAGCACTATCTCATATTAATATGGGTCTCCAGTGCTGACCTATCTACTTAAAAAAAAATCAGATATATTTACCTTTTTTATTAAACAGTTATTGTTCATCTGTATGAGAATCTTCCCCTTTTATCCTGTGATGGATTAGGTTTTTCAAGATGTGTTGATGAAGAGAGTAGATGAATGAACTTTTGAAAAATCTAAGTAGATTTAGATTAGCTGGTCACCCTCCTTGTCCAGACACTCACTGATTACCTCAAAGAACTCCATTAGGTTTGTGAAACACATCAGTGCACAAAACAGCATTGGGTTTTTTTTCAGAATATCACCCCTGTAACCACTACTAGTTAAACAAGAGGTTACACACTGTAGTCTGTGTTTCAACAAATTTATCCTTTATTTCTTTTAGAACACCTAGAGAAATAGACACTGACAAATTGTTAATGTTCAGTTTGTTTATCTTTATGTAACTCACCCTGACACTTCAGAATCTTGTTGAAAACCTACCTGCATTCATTTGAGACAGTCTACCACCCTGTGAAGGGAAATTTCACCATGGCATCCTCTCCAAGATCCTCTAGAGTTTCCATGCAAATGCAAGATGTTCACTAAGTTTGGATGGGTTTTTTTTGGCTTTGGTTTGGTTTCTTTTTTCTCATGGAGATTATCTTCTCTAAATAGTTTTTGTCATGGAAACAATTCGATATCAGAGGAACGTGCTCAAACAGCTCTTGTTTCAAAGCTCTCACAGGTTTTTATTTGTTGACAAAAGTTTTAATTTGCCCTGAAACAATGAACTAGATATAGAATAGGCTTACATGTAATGAAAGTTAATCTCAGTTAAATCATACCACTTTGGTGGAGCTAATTGAGATTTACTGCCTGAATTCACGCTGTCAATGTAGACAGTGAAATAACTCAGATCAATTTAGGACTTATAAATCCATTGTAAGTCTGTCTTATTTGATGCAATTCAAATTGTAAATTGGATTACTCTTGCTTCAGAACAGGAGTTTCCACTTTAGATTTAAATGGAGACTTTGTATGACAATACTATTAAATTCAGACTAAGAAATAAGATGGCAAAACATGATTTTTCATGGAGAAAACATGGAAGTTCTGCTTCTTGCTTGTTTTTATTGACATGGAAGAGAGTTTAATGAAGAGTCATTATCATTTTATGTGCAAGACAAAACTAATGGTGGTCTTGCACAAACGTGACATAATGGCTTGCATTTATTGTCATCAAAGTAGTATTGACAACAGAGTACAAAAAAGGGATCTGGGCAATACAAATTAAAACCAATCATCAATTTTAAAAAAAAAATCTGTACAAAAATCTGTACAATTCAACTAAGTCTGAAGATTTTAACCACAGCAATATTTCCAAGAAAATTGTGTTTGGAGAACAAAAAAAAAAAAATAAAAAAGCATTACCACCAGATAAATAAAGCTGTCTAAAGTGGCAATGCTAAAGAAATTGTGAGATTTTATATGAATTAATGGCTTACATTGATCTAGAGCTAAATCTTAATTTTTTGCACTCAAAAGTAAAAGTGTAAGAAGTGAATTATTAAGAGACATATGAACCTAAAAAAAAAACCAAACAAAAAAAAACCCAAACCAACTAACTGTTTAAGAAGGCTAACATAAGTACATGTAGAATAAAGATCTTAAAAAAATACAGGAAAGGTTTTATACTCAAACTATGTCATTTGGCTTGCCAGTGAGGAGGAAAATATATAAAACTCTGTAAAACTAAAGTGTATTTAAAAGTTTTAACACTTTTTTCTCTTTAAAAAAATAGATTAATCCACATGTATTTTAAATGAGCTCATGGAAAAGTCAGTGAACATTAATTTGCTTGATGTTTTTACGGCATCCAGCAATTTAAGACCCAAACCTCATGGAATATATACATCTTGAGTTCAGATCCTCAGCTGGCAAGTAGCCAGCTTGACCATGGAATAATAGATTTTCAGTGCAGGCCTCAATCTATTCCTGACCTTTAAAAGAAGACCATTTTATGAGATTGATGAAGCTGAGAATGATTTTCTTCCGTAACCATCATCAATGCCATACAACACCCGATTATTTTCCTGCTTTATGAATTTTATACATCCTCTGACATTCCCAATTTATCAGTTATTGCCCTTCAAGTGAATCACCTGAGTTTAAAATGATGGATATTAAAAGTAAAGCAGCATATGCATACCATTGCACTCTCACAGAATCACTACTCCATAATATACTCTAATTTGTTGACAAAGGTTTTAGGGAACTTTTTTCTATAGGCCTAAGCTGCAGATGTCTATCCACACATAAACTTTTTGTTCTGTATGCTTTACAGTATTTAATAGCCACATTTTCTTTGTGCAATTAGCCATCTATATGTGCAACTGATAGTACAGTAACAATTATTTGTACTAACAGAAAGGGGAACCAGAATATTTTGTAGGAAGAAAAGAAAAAAAAAGAAAGTGTTTCTATTTCTACCATAGGGATGCTCATATGGATTCCAAAATTGTTTGCAAGTGTCATTATCACCCCACCCAATTAGAAATGTAGATTGTTGAAGTCTGTGCCCCACTAATTAAGACGTATGTCACACAGGAAGTACAGGACAGGAAAACACTGCTAATAGTGAAAAAGCAAATGCCACTGAAGTGGGGATGTCTATCCTCTAGCTGTTAATAATGTATATTTCTAAGGTAAAGCTTGTTATGACTGATATCCACCTCACCCAAGAGGTTTTCCTGTTTTCTCCTGTTGGAAAAATACTAGTACAACTTTAATAGTCAAGTGGATAAATAGCTACCATTCATTTCAGCAGGTGAATCATAGCAAGTTATACTCTCAATGCATCCTGAAAAGATCAGCTTCTGAAAATAACTCTTTTTCCAGTAAAGGAAATCTCTGAAACTAAGGTTAAACTTCTCCTTTTACCTTTTAATCCCTGCTTAATGTTGCTCTCTTTAGAGTAAACCCTCGCATCGTTAATTTGTTGGTGCCTCCTGTTTGCAAATGATCACCTTTATATGTTGACTCTTGTGCTTGAAAGTAAAGGGTTTTTTTCCTGTTTCCTATTATATACACAATGAAAAAGTACTGGCATAACATGAAGCTGATAATTTCTTTCATGCAACATATAGTAATAAGATTAACATTGGCTTTCTGCAGCATATAACAAAACTAAACTCAGGAGAAAAGAGAGTATCTGTATCTTTCCTTTGGCAGGGACTATGATACCACAAGAGTCAGAGACAGTTAACTCAAAGACAGAAATTTAGAAGAGGTTGTAACTTGAAGAAAACCTATTGTCTTTATAACACTAAGAAACATCCCAGAATCATTCAATTAAAACAAAATCATTAGGCAAGATAATGAGTTGTGTTGATGTTGTACTCCCGATGTATACTTAACTAATAGAGAAAAGAGGTAGAAGACAAACTCCTGTATTTTAAATTGGAAAAAAAAATGGTATTTATCAAGTTTAATCTGCATTTTTTTCTAGAAATAACTCACCAGTTAAGAGAACAAGTAAATTCGCTACCATAGATGACATACCTGTTCTAGAAGAGGACAGAAATTTTCCATGAAAATTGATCATTAAAAGCAAAATATTTTGTGATATATTGTCAGGTATGATATAGTGTCAGTCAATTGGCACAAGGCAGATTTTCAACAGAACTTGCTCCATTTTAATGGGGAAATCTTAAAATTCAGGTTCTCATAGACCCAGAGATCACACAGTTTCCAGGATTTCTAAGGCAGAATTCAGGTTGTGAAAGCAAAACAGGGACCTCAGAGCTTCCTTGGCAGAATTTTCAGGTAAATACTCTGTAGCCAAGTTTAACTAAAATTGTCAGATGGGTAGTTTATGTTTTGACTAAAGTTGTTTTTTGGTTTGTTTTGTGGTTGGTTGGTTGCAATTTTTTTTAATAGAAGCTCTTTTTTCCAATAACTAAACAGGAATTTAACCCTTATTAGTATTCTATTTTTATATATATACAAGCACATATATACTGGACCTTTCCCACACAAACAGTGTAAGATAAAAACATTTCTTCGTTCCAGATTTCACAAAACAGCTGTTCTACTAAAATTTCTTATTTCTCTACAGGTCAGGTTTCTAACTTTTTGACTCACTTTACTAATACATTATTCAGGGACAGATTCCCAAAACACGTTGAACTTAACATGTTTCTTATACTCAAATATTAATGTACATCACTTTGAGATATGCAAAAGCTTTTCAAATAGAAATTGCCTATTATTTAGACTCAGTGCTTTTGTTAATCAGATGTGTTTTGCAAGGCATGGCATGCAAGCAAGACATTCAAGCTTCTCAGAATGACTGCTTTGGGAGTTCTAATTTCTGAATCTTGCATTTACTATACATTATATCTTTGTTGATTCTAATGGAGTAATAATAGAATTGCTGTACTGTAAAATAATATCTACTTGACTTTTCTTAACTTGTCTGGAACAATATAAAAATCCAAGTTCGAAACATAATCTTCAAACACTACTTAATTTATTTTTTAACTGACATTCAATGAATGGATATAGAAAGACAATCAAAGATAAAATATAACTGATTCTGATAATGAGCATCTAGATTACCTCAGGGAAAAAAAAAAAAGGCAGAATTTGAAAGATGCTCTTTGTGCATTCTTCCTTCTACAGTGATTTCATAGCTATATATAAATAACCTACCTGAATATAACATTCTGTAACTTTTTCAAAAAGGAAGATGAACTTGAAACTTTGATAATGTCAGCTAATGATTATGTAGTCTTCCACATTTTATGCTGGATCAGGGGCAAATTTTTTAGCCTATTTGTTTCCTATGCTTTAGTTAGTATCAGAGAGTGATCTCAGAATGGATAAATTGAATTCCCTTTGAATGAAACCATGCTGGGATATCTTTTCCAGTCACTAATTAGTGACTGGAATTTTTAGTCTACACATTTGGAGCTAATTTGAAGTAGAACTTCATAGCATGTACTCAATGGTCAGCATAGCCTCAGCACCAACCATTTCTATCCGCAGATCCTCCCGTATCATAACAACTATTTGGTACCAGTACTGCAGTCACATTTCTTCCAAATATATTAACACATGTACATATACATCCACAAGACAATGAAAAGAAAAAGTTTCAGATTTAAAAACTACAGTTTTACATGAAATAAAACAGAATTGCATTTTCCAGATGAAGAGTTTTAAACTTTTCAGGTTTAAAACATGTAGGTAGGTATTCAGATATCAGATCTTCATCAGGTCTGTAGATTATTGATCTACAAATCAATAAACATTTGAAAGATGAATATATGATGGATATTACTGATTTGCATTTAGTTTAAGAATGGTTTCTGGAAAGAATCTCTTTTATGCTGTAATCATTGCTGTGCAACAAAAACTCTAAGCAAATTTAAAGACATCAGGAAAAATAATCAAACTAATATTTTTGCCTGACATACCTGTTATTTCTTGCATTTTCACAGTGACTTTCCAGTTTGTGAGGTTTTGACAGAACTAACCTTATATACTGGTGGGTTTTACTATGCTTTAATCATAAATCTAAAGCTGGTTAGCATTGTTTACTACTGACCTGAGGAACAAAGACACAGAGGTTTTTCATATGTTTTATTTCCAAAAAGATATATATATCTCTCAATGAATGAGCTGTAAAGGAAAACAGAATTTCCCTGGAGATCAAGGTGGACAGTTTCCAAGTAATTTGATCTGACACTTTAGGAGCCTGCTGATATAAGATCTGTTTATGCATAGAAATCATCATTACTTTCTTTCTTCTGAAGGACAAGACCAAGTTGCTGGGGTGATTCCTTATGCAAACTCTAGGTTCAAGCATTCAGGTATCAAACAGTTAAGATACAATAACTGGAAGTAAACATTCCCATAATACTTATGTCCTGAGATACATGTTGTAAGTGAAAAAGGTTTTGAAATATTTTTCTCTTTCAGGGCTTATTGCCTCGGGTTTTTTTCTTCTGTATTGTACTGTTGTGTATTAAGTCCAACAGCTTCAAGCATAGAGGAAACACACAACAACTTTTTTTGTCTACTTTCTGCACTGTTTCAAATGCAATTCTCATCCATGTGTGTAAAAGCAGATGAATTGGAACCACCAAGTGTGTAGGTGATTGTGCCAGGGGAATTTTTATTGCTTTGCTGTTGGACTTAAAATTCAGATGCATTCTTTTGTTTTAAGGCTTAAAAAATTAAGAATTAGCAAAACGTCTTGGAAACTAAGATAGTCATGCATGTTTGACATGTAGCTATGTTTTTCAGCAGAAGGAAAAACTGAAGGTGATTCTCAAGGCATAAATGTCTACCTAGCAGAATGAAGTGCTGTAGATTAGATGGAGCAAAATTTACCTGTTTTATCCTAAGTAGTAAAGGACATGTTTAACAAACCCTAAAGCTACATGCTTATAAAATACTATGAGATTACACATTATTTGAAAGGACATAAATGTTACCAGTTCACACAGAAAATCACTATGTAGACATAGAGCAGTAGTAATTTCAGTTGAACACAGGAACTGTCCACATAAATGCTGAAGCAAAAAAAAAAAAAAAAATCAACTTTAGGCCAAACAAAATTTGAAAAACACCCTGAAAGTTGTTCCTTCAAGTCACATAATCTCTTTTCTCATACCTTCCTCATATGCAGATCACTTGAAATTATTTCTACTTGTCTTTCAAAGTGCACAGAATACAATGAAATCAACATTTTGAAATTTGTCGAGTTCAGTTTACTTGTCTTTTTGACTGGTCATCCTGTCCTGGGCACCAGAAGAAGAAACATAATATACTGGAAATATTATCTGACTTGACTAGAGATTTATTAAATTATATCAGGAAATAATCCAGTAATAGTGCATCCAGCATAGATCATAATTTATTTTATAACCGTTACCATATGGTAAAGACCTGTTGTCAGTTACCATCGCCCTATCCTCTCTCCCACCTCCAATCTGTTAATGTGAGCAGGTTTTGAACACCATAGACTTCCCCCTCATAATGTGACAAATGAGGCAAGAAAGAGAACAAGTCTTTGCCATTGTAAACAATAAATTCTTTATGATTATTCCTCCAGTACTTTCTGAATTTTTCTTTTTCTAAGTTTTTTTGCATTTCAGTCTATTGAGAAAACAGACTGCCAGCTGAATAAATACGGACAATAAGAACTTGCCATCCTGAGAAAATGTTAATTTATTTGCATAATTAGTCCATTTTACTCAATTCAGCAGTAAAGTTAAAAAAAAATAAAAACAGCTGAACATAATCTAATAGTACACATCTAGCCTTAAAACACCACACAGTATGAAGCCCCAAAGTTCCCAAAGCTATAACTTTGCTAGGAATTTTGAAGAGTGTGGAAGGCTTATTCCAATTATAATAAATATGTCAAGTTTTATGGAACAGATTATGGATTCTCTTTCAGAAACACCAGTTTAAATTATTTCCTGAAGGACCCATTTTGGTCAGATATTTAAAGCCTTTCCAAAATGTAACAAAATAAATCTGGGTGTAATACTTAAATCAAAGTCATCAGAATATTTTAGCTATTTCTTCTGAAGTTCTCACACCTTTACAGGATCTTTTGCATCAGAGATTCTTCACAATGAAGCAAAAACTTTTCCTAAAAAGAAACAACACCAAAACCCAAATATCGTAGATGCTAAAATGAGAGATCATTCAACAAAGAGAGTACAAAAGGCATTATCTTGTGAGTAAAAAATTTGTAAAGGAAAAGAAGGCGGGGGGGGGGGGGGGGGGGGGCGGGAACCCAGACTTATTGATTCATACCCATCGCTACCAGATACAAATTACATTCCTAGAAAATCTCAACCAAATAAATAAATAAATAAATAGAACCAAACAAGCAAAAGATGCCTGATGCTAAAGGAAATTGAAGAAAAAATGAGAAAAGAATATTAAATATTGTAGAGAATTAAAATATCAGAAAATACTACAGAAGAGAGGGTTATTTTTAATAACAGAAGAAACTTTGTTTGGAAATCTCTGTGTTGATGAAACTTGCAAGTAACATCTAGCAAAGACAGACATCATAAAATGCGGATATTAATATATTTAAGAAATACAAAACAGGAGATAAACTGATAAAAACATTGGTCCTTTGGGGACCAAAATATGATTTCTAAAACAAAAATAGGCAGACGAGTGCCAAACTAACATTTAACCTAAAACATATGAACTTAAATAGCTGTATATAACTCACAATAAGACAAGGAATTAATTTTTAACTTCCAAAATTAATGAAAAGACATCTCCAAAAAAAAAAAAAATTATCTGTTTAACTACTGTTCACATATATAGTTCTATTGATGGAGATGAAAATAGTTTAACAAGTTATTAACAGAGTTGTTTTACTTTACCTCTGAGAACTGTGTTATATTTCAGGGGAATACATCAATCACAAGTAAAGAGAAAGAACTCTGAATCCAATATGTTCTTTGGGGGGGATGTTTATACTGATTAAAGCTAAGTAATTCAGAAAATTAAGGAGTGATACAACCACTTTGAGTAGTTTTTGAACTATTTTTTGAAGACCTTAAAAGTATCAAGAGAAAAAGTGTACTTTATGTCAGTTATGCTTACGGAGCAAGAATTCATATAAGTTGTGAGCATCTGAGATGTACTTTAGGATGCTCTGTTATTACAGCAAAGCAAAAGCTGTCATACTGTTTGCATTATTTATACTAATACAATGAAGTATTTGGAAACTCAAACATAAGAACATAATTGCCTTAGTAAAACATAATAAGGTGTAAGACATAATTGCCCTCAAGTTTGTTTCAAATACCGCTTTCTGGAGCTAAATGACAGTTCACATAGCTGGTAAGGGATGGCACTACTTTGTCTTTCTTCCTTTTTTTTTTTTTTCTTTAGCAAAGATGAGCATTTTATGACTTATTTTTTCCAGTGTTCACAACACCTGAAGTCCCCTGAAGAATTGCTCCTCCGAAACGCTGTCTTGCCTGCACTTCAAAATGCTAGCTTCATCATGAATTACCAATATCTCCTCACCTAATGTGTTCTTTTTTTTCCTTAGAGTGTGACAACATCTCCATTTCAAGCACATCAGTACCAAATTAAAAGCAGATTCTGCCAATAGTTATATGAGAATCACCTCCAAATGTGATTATAAATGATCCTTAAATGCTGACTTTACTAATAGTAATCAGCTTACACAAGCGAGGAATTTCTGTTCTCTTCCAACAGCCTCTCAGGATCTGTCAAGGTCAAAAAATGTCAAGGCTGTACATTAGAGATACTCTTACAGCAAATAAGCAACAAAAATGCTCATTAGTGGCCTTAAAAACTAATTTATGACAAAAGAACCCTTTGAAGCAATTGAAGTAAACACACTGTCAGTGGTGATACTGGTAAGCAGCGCAAAACCACATCTGTTTGGTGGTATCATAGAAACTTAAGAGCACATTTTTTACGTCATCATTTTGTTTCCCCATTCTGCAACATGTAGATACTTGTCTACCTTTAAAATGACTTTCAGTACTTCAAGAACAGTTGTCCTGATGCAAATATTACTATTTCTGGAAGCACAAATAGCGTGACACTACACTGGTTAAAAAACTCCAACAAACCAAACCCACAAGACTTATCCATAGGAAAAATACAAAAGTCCAGACAGCTCACTGAGAAGTAATGTGTTTTAAAAATATTTCAACTCTTATTTTGGATGCAGACTGTGGTGGGTTGACCTTGGCTGGACACCATTCTTCAACTTGCAGCAGCCCCAAAATGAAGGGATCTTCTGAGAGGCCAGGCAGGGCAGAGAGCTGTTTGATCTTCTGTGTATTCACAGTGGCTACACCAAAAGCCCATCGGTACCCCCTGGAGAACCCTCTCCTGAGGCACTTTATGCTGAGGATATAAGGGGCCTCTGGACCGGTCACAATATGGTGCTTTTCCCGCTTGTCCCCTGTTAAGCTCACCTCAGCCTTCCATACAGACAATTCCTGGCCTCCCTGTCACTCCAGAGATCTAGATGGTTTCAGTGCTCCTATACCCCGCTGGCACCAGGGTACATTGTGCACCAATGTCTACCAAAGCCTTATACTTCTGTGAGTCTAATGTGCCAGGCCGTTGGATCCACACAGTCCAGTATATACCGTCATCCCTTTTCTCCTCCTGGCCAAAGGCAGGGAATCTCTATTCCTGTTCCTGGCCAGAGTATTCACTGTCTGTGTCTTGCAGTGTCAGGCCAGAAGTCCCCTCACCAGGATTAAGGGAGGTGATTTCAGTTCTTCTCTGTGTCAGAGAGCATTGATTGCCTTCTTGGCAATTTACAGCTTCTACAGCCTCTGTGCTGACAGCCTTCTTGAGTGATCTCTTCTTAACAGCTGTCTTCCATCTCAGTTCATGGACTTAAGCTGGGCTTCCAGCTTAAAGGTGGGTTCACCATCCCGCTTCCTCATGTCCCTCCCTGGTCATGCAGAAAGAACCAGAGTGCACCACACGGCGTGTACCTGGGGCTTCCTTTTCCTCTGACTGGAGCAGGAGGGGACCAATTTCTTGAGATGCCCCAGACAGCCAAGATGCTGGCCCATAGGGATAAGGGAGTACAGAGATTTTCTCCAAAGTTTTGGAGCCAAGCACTGTCTGCACAGGTCTCTCACCCTCATACTTGAAAGCAGCCATCTCCAGAGACTGAATATTGCTGCCTTTTTTCCAATTCCTTTCTCAGTTCCTCGGTTTGTAGCAAGAGATCCCAGATGTTGGACTTCCTTGCCCTCCAGCTGCTGTCAGCCCCATTATCCCACTGCTGGAGCAGCCAGGAAGAAATCCACTCACGTGGCTGGTGGTTGTCATCTTTCTAGACATCTTGAAGTTCTGATTAGGTTGGAACTGTGTACTTTCTGCTTCCTGTCTGAATTCTCACACTCTTTCATCCAATTTCTTTGTCAAAGGACTGACCTCTTGATCAAAACTTTCTTCTTCTTCCTCCTCTCTTACCAATCGATGATAGACTTGTTCTTCTTGTCCACTGTTTCTTTTTCATTCCTGGGGAAAAATTACTCTAGTTGTTGTTGGTTGTGTCCCTATCTCAACCGTGGTGTCCCCAGATGCAGTTTGGGTCCCTGCCTTAACCACAGTCCTCTGAGAGTACTGAACTGTGGCTCGAAGGGCACAGGTCAGGCCACAGGACAGCAGTAGAAGCTGTTGGGTTCCATTGGGGTAGGCAAGGCACCCTTCCATGAGGTGGTGCATCAATGCGCCAAGTTGCTTGCCTGTGCAGGTGTAAAGTCCCAGGCTATGGGAGGTGATAGCCATCCTAGGAGTCTGCCTGAATCCTTCCGCCAAATTAGAACCAGGTGCCTCAGGGCACATTTCAGTATTGCTACACCCAAAAGTAATCTTGTCTTACACCAGGACAAGACCAAATTCCATAAAACCCATAGTATGCCAACAGCATTAATTAATAGTATTAAACAGCTCACATAAGGGTGAGCAATAACTTCAGGAGCCTGTACAACAACAACAAAAAAAATACACCATACACATCGACCCCAGGCAGGGCGAGGGAGGTGTATTCCCTCACTTTCTCCACAAGATCACTCCCCCAGCGTAGCAAAGCCATCAATGCCAGGACAAAGCACATAGCCGTTGTTTCTATGAACATGTTCCCAAACTTAGCAAAATAGACCTAAACAGTTGCCAACAAACTCTGTGACCCACACAGGAGCTTGTCACTTAATAACTACCATAGCTATAGCGCACTTAATATAAAACCACTGTTTTGCCCCACATTGGGCACCGGAAAAAGGGCTGTGGCAGGTTGACCTTGGCTGGATGCTCTACCATGCTCTACCACTCAACCATTCCCCTTGTCAGCAGAACAGGGAAAGAAGAAAATAAGATGAAAAAAGAAACTTGTGGGCCAAGATAAAGGCAGTTTAATGAAGCAACAGCAAAAGCCACATGCACAGAAGCAAAGGAAAAAAGATGTTATTCTCTGCTTCCCATCAGCAGGTGATATTTGGCTGCTTCCCAGGAAGCACGGCTTCAGTACACATAATGGTTGCTCTGGAAAACAAAAGTCATAAATAAAAAATGCCCTCCCCACACACTTCCTCCCTCTTTCTCTTAGCTTTTATATCTGAGCCACACCATATGGTATGGACTACCCCTCTGGTCAGTTTGGGTCAGCTCTCCTGGCTGTGTCCCCTCCCAAGACCTTGCCCACCCCTGGCTTACTGGTATCGGGGTAAAGTTTGGAGAGCCAGCCTGGATGCTGTTGTGCCTCAGCAATGGCCAGATCACTGGTGTGTTCTCACCACCTTTCTAGCCACCAACACAAAGCACAGTGCTGTGAGGGCTGGCTGCGATGGGGCTCAGCCAGACCCAATACAAAAGCTAGGAAAAAAAAAAAAAAAGAAAAAAATTATAAACCTATACATTAAAGCTTCAACAGAGGGCACATCAAGCTCAGTGAACTGTCTGTCTTTTTATCACCAGTTTCCAGCCACACATCAGTAAAATTTTGTGAGCCTCTGTTATTAAGCATAGTTGCCAGTGTTTACTGGCTCAAACTCACACTAAGCCTGTAGCTGTAAAAACTTCAGTACTGCAGAAAAGTTTTACACATAAAATTACTGTGGAAGGTTGCTTTCACTGTTACAGTTTCCTTTCAAAATCTTTGAAGGTGTTTCAGTCTGCAATAAAATGTGTTTGAGGTTTACTGCAGAAGAGGACGTTTGGAAATAAAACCAAACACTCTTTCAAAACAATCCCAACATCATGTTTGAAATATTTCTTCATTCGAATTAAAAGTAAGCCTAGGTTTCACTCAGTCTTGTTTTGTAAGTTACACCAGTTTTCTTGTACAAGTCTCTCATTTCTTCAATCCCTAATGATCCTCTAGTGACCCTTGTGTGCACACACATTTTTAAATTATTTAAATTTACCAAAGAAATGCAGTAGAAGATTTACACTAGAAATATATAGATTATTTACACTACAGATTATGTAGAGTATTTCTATATAGTGAATGAGGTCCATGAATACATTTTCAATTCTGAACCTATTTAGTAGTTGAATTTTGTCCAACTCTTCAGCTGTACAGATTAGCATTTGAGAAAGAATAAATGTTTTATATGTCACCTTAGACAGGTGAAAACTGTAGAAACTTTTTTCCCAAAATATATACAATTTAGAAAATGTCAGTTTATCTTCCAGCAATGGTACAGTTATACTAACATCAATACATCTAGCACTATATAAACACTGGTAAATGTTCATGCTCAGTGAGAACAAAAAGAATAAGCCCCTGAAATGAAAAAGGCAACTTTTCCAACTTTTCTTTGCCTGCCTCCATTGCTTAACACAGTTTTCTGCATGAATAAGCCAAGCACGTGTAAAAGCCATTGAGGAGACAAAGCAGCTGAATTACTTTTCCTGAAACCACCCATAGAGCAAAAACTTATTATGGCTTTTGGAAAGACTTTAAATTTAGCTTGTAGATTTAGTTATATTAGTTAACAGGAAAATTGTAATAAATTCTAGAATGCCTCAGTTGGTCTGTCTTCATATCAGAACGACATCTGGTTAGACAGATTTGTCCTTTCTAGTTATAGCAACACAAAGGAACATCTGCCATAAAACATCCAGACCTATAAATTGAATATTTTAGAATCAGTCAAACAGAAGAGCAGAAGAACAAACACGCCAGATTAAAGCAAACCTCTACATAGACCAGTATCATTCTTTGGCTGTAGCATTTCAATAGCAGACATTTGCAAAAGCGTGTAAGAGGGCATATAGAGCAACATTTCCCGGTGATACTCCACACACCAATGGTTTCCAGGTCATGGGCCTTTCAACCAGGGGTGATATCACCTACCTGAACCATACTGGCTAAATGTTTTCCTCCCATTAATTAAATGGGTTTGACCTCATATGAACTTCTTTTGACTGTACCGTGTGAAGCAGCGTGCCAGCCTGTGTTGTCTGAAGTAGCATCGCTTTTTCTTGTTTTCAACCTGCCACTTGCTATCTCCCGTTCCTGATTCACCCTCTCCCATGCTGCTTAAAACTTTATAGACTTTTAACAGGTCCTAAAATATTTATCTCCCACTGAACAGTTTAGGTTATTTAATAGTTTAATGTATCTCAGGCATATATTTGTGTTACTTTTGAACTTCTTTCAATTATTCTCCTTTTTGAAACCTGGGACCAAATACAATATTGCTTGCCTTAGCCTATGAGTTTGCTGCAGTTCTAGCTAGACATCATGATGATCTCTGTATTTCTGCAGCAGTTCTTACCATTTTATTTCTTTTCCTAAATGCTGATAACCTGATATTCTCACAGATCTGACTGTTAAAAAGCCAAGATCTCATCCCTGAAAAACAGTATTTAGCTTACATATATAATTTTACACAAAAGATTAAGGTTTCTTTCCCAGTGCACATTCTTCTTTAGATCTCTGCAAGTTCCTCCTCCCCAGTATGAAAATCAGTCATGTTTCCTGTCTTTGAACCAGTTATTTTATCTGTGCCTCTGCCTGTGGGATCTCCCATGTATGCTGACTTAACTTGAAGAACTTCAACAGGACTATGAGGATTCCTTTTTACAAAAGACAGATTTGTTTTTCTCTAACATCATTTATTTATGCGTTCATTCTTTAATATTCTTTAGCATACTTTCCATCATTCTCCCCTATTGGCACGTGTGTTCCCTAAACCACCTCTACAAGGGCCATGAAGGAAAACAAACATTGCATTCGGAAAGGCTGAAGTAAGAGTCTGGGCACTGACTTCCTACAACACAAAGTAAGATATATCGTAAGTAAGATATATCGTAAGTATGATTTACTGCAGCATCTCTGTCACAGGAAGCTGTAGGATGTATCACAATTGTGAAAACACACTTCACATACTCTACCCTTCCTTCTTTTCTCCTCTTTAAATAATGGACTTTAGACATAATAAAATAGCAGAATTTGCTATTTATTTACTGTTTGAATAAGGTGGTGGGTGTGGGGCAGGGTGGGGGTGGGGTGGGGGGGTGGGAGGTGGGGGGTGGGGGAAGCTTATTCTCTTCTCATTTCTCTTGAAATAGGGTAGTGAGCAAGGATGTCATCAAGGCTATATAACACATGCCCAAAGCAAAGCTTCAGGTATTAGCACAAGAGTGATATTTCTGCTTGGATTATTCACAAAAGAAGTGAAATCTAAATCAAAGGTTCTTATTAAAATGAGACCATTTTATTTTGGGTACTTGTTTATAGTGAGGATAATATTTAACACTGCATTATAGGCTATAATAACTCTTCCTGAACAATAAAGAAGCAGTAAATGTTCACTTAAAATAAGCTATTGCTTAGCCCTGGTGATGAGACAGTTATTTTCTATAAACATAATATGGCATGGACTAGAAATATATCTATCTGAAGTTTAAAAGAGAGTAAATATCTCCCATAGCTCCTTGGGAGCAAACTTTTAAAAGTAGGGGAGAGGAACAGGGTAGAAGAAAGGTGCGAATAACAGCAGGGATAAACTCAAGGGCATCATACTGCTTGCTTTAAAAAACATTTTGCAGATTTAAATTCAAAGCAATTTGGTTTAAAAAAGGACATGTTATAAGCACAATAAAAAGAAATTACATCTAAAAGTAGAAAGTAATATCCATTTATTAACAATTCATGTAAGTGCAATTTAAAATACTTCAGCAACTATAAAGTTTAACAAGTCAAAAATATCAACATTAAATATGGACAGACACCATTAAGGGGGTTTATAAACATATTAAGAATGAAAAATAAACCAAAAATTTACATTCAAGAATATCTAATATTTTTTTTTGTCCATAAAATAAAAAGGGAACTATATGCATTTTGTGTCTCTGACTTTAGAAAGTAAGCAGCTACAACTCATTTCAAAGAATCAGAGTTGGGATATTTTTTTTTTTTTTTTTTTTTTAGACTTTAAGGCTAAAATATTCAGAAAACTACTGGACGTAGGAGAATTGGTCTTTCGCTAAACAATAGGACTTATTTAAGAAATTCTTATTACCTTTAAGACATGAAAAGACTAAAAGTACAAGAAATGTAAATTAGTCTGGTTATTTGTCCAACAAATTTCAATTTTGGTTTTGTTTCTGTTTTCATTATGAAAGAATTAAGCCAATAGGTAGAGGTGAGTGTTGATAAAGTATATCTGCATTTTGCAAGGCAGTCAGTTTAGTTCCTCGTGATATGTTTCTCCAAGTTTTCACCGAAATTGGACAAAAACAACAACAACAAAAAAGGAGTTCATTAAATGGTTTCAGAACTGTTCATTAGTGGATCTAAATATTAGGGAAGCATCAAGCATCTCAGAACAAAACCAGTTTCAGGACATTTCTATAGAAACTGGCTCATGGTCCAGTACTGCTGATTGCTTGCTTGACCGACTTAGAGGATGAGAAATATTTTCCTGAAATGTGGTAGATCAATGAAGGAGACAGACCAGACACAGAGGATTTGTCTGATTGTTTTGGAAGGGGATTACTTACAGGATTGTGTTAAGACATCAAAATATAGAAGAACAGGACTCAGTCTGTGCAAAGCACTAAGTTGTCACAGACAAACCGCAACAAAAGCAAATTAGATACTTCCATTATAATAAGGGGTCAAGTATGATCCCTGAATGCATAGAAAAATGACACTGTCATTCCACACTGCTGAAATTACCATACAGTCTTTTTTACACCTTATTTTTAATTTTTCCTTTACAACATGAAGTACAATCAGCTACACAATTACTTACAAGACACATCAGTACAAGACCTCTTGATGCTGGTATATTAGCACCTGTTACTTTCTGTTTCTAACATAAATTCAGGTTTTTAAAGACCATGTTCTTTATTCTAAATCAGATTTTTTAGGCTCAACAAATTGGTAAATGGATATTTTCAGTGAACCATTACACACCATAAGCCATGCTAATTAATTTAGTGATCCATTCTGGCCTCAGATGCTATGAACTATTAAATATCACGGTCCCTTCCAACCCAAACCATTCTGTGATTCTAGGGGACTAAAATAATAACTGCACAGATAATTTACATCATGCGAAGTTCAACAAAATACTGAAATCACACTTGCAGTTTGTTCTAACCACTGTGGGAGCTGTCAAAATCAGTTAAATACAACAATATAAAGTCTGATAGAAGCAGAATTTTTATATATAGACATTTGCATGGGGATGCTATTGATTTTTAAAACAATAACAAATGAAATATCACTATTTGTAATACCTAATATGGATTAAGTAGTCCCTCAGAAGTACCTTTTCAAAGGGCTTAAGAATTAATTGCTCTATGGATTTGTCCCCCACCTGAGGGAGGACAATGAAAAATAAACAATCCAGTTTTCATTAAAGGGAAGAGTGGTTTATATTCAGCTAAAACTGTCTGATACAAATACTTCATACATTCAGTTTTCTCATACAATTCACCCATGTTCCTCCAAAGACCACCTTGGGAGAATAAAAACTGTGAGGAATGGATTTTAAGTTGAAAACCAAAGTTCTCTTCAATAACAAGACTCTTGTTGGAATGGAATAGACAGGATAGAAAAAGAAGTCACTTTTCTATGACTTCATATGCCATCCATTTACATTTTGGGGAAAAACACAGATATTTGATTGTGGGAGCAAGATGGATGCCGATGTGTAACAACAGCTGTATTTCTGATGTAGAATGTGATCCATGGAAGATAGAAGTCCAAACTACACATGAAACTCCACAATGTAGATTATTATTGTTTATCATGTGTTTGAAAGATGACAGCACATGTTTCTTAAAGGCCAAGACTACATTTATTCCAAAAGGTTTTGAAATTTTAAAAGGGCAAAGTGCAAATCAAATGTAGGAGAAGGTAGATCAAGAATCTTTGAACGAACTTTTTTGCAACTTTAATTTTATGGGTATTAATCCTGATTACCAGAAGATATCTGAATACAGGTTGCAACCCATCAATAAAAGATTTGCTTTAGAAGTGGAAAAAAAGATCAACAATGAGAGTTACAACATTTTGACAGCTGCACATATTTACATATCTGACAGTGTAGCTCACTCATAACTGCATTTCAGCAGAATTAGCTAAGAATTAGGTGGATTTTTTAGGACAGAAATTATTTTCTTACAACATTAATCACAGCCTAATGTTTGATTGAATAATGAGACTTTGAAAACATTTTGATCAAAGTCATTTTGACTTATTACATCTTTCTTTTTATTTTGTTTTGTTCTATTTTGTCTTTGATAATATTTGATAAATAAAAAAGAAACAGAAAGATTTTACTACCTATCATCACCACCACAGGTTTTAATCTGAAATTTCCTTTACCTTTTTTTTTTTTTTTTTTGAATGTGACACTCCACCGAATAGAAACAAGCCCAAGAAACTTACCTTTTTTGTTATGTGCATCATTTACCTGGTTGATATTTCAGTCCATATACATACATTGGGTTTTTTCTCAGACATATGCCAACAAAAATTACAGGAATTTCTTTGAGAAGTTGGATTATTACTGGAGCTGTAATAACTGAAAATATACACTATGAAGTACAATTCAGCCTGTATTGTCTTCCATCTCCATACCAACAAAATATGCCTTGTCATATCATTCAGCTTCTGCTCACATTGAATATTTCACATTTTATTTAAGGCAAAAATGAAAAAGCTAAACATGTTTATTGTGAAAATATATATACTACAAATTATAAAATAAATAATCTCTTTTATAGAATAGAACTAATAATCTGAAAACAAATACTTAGACTAAAACCCACTGTATCTCAGATTGTTTGGCTTTTTCAAAAGGCTGTGTTTTTCAGCTAAAGTTTCAATAAAAACTTCCACCAATTCAGCACCTTGTGATAGAATTATTTTCTTTCAAAAAAAATCTAAATTCTAGTGTCAAAGTCAATCTAAAATGGAATTTCAAATAATACTTAAGGAAGTTACACTCATCCATTCAGATCTTCTGAATTGTAATTTTCTTAGGTTAGGAAATTTATTATTTATTGTATTTAAAAAAAAAAAAAAAAACAAAAATAAATAAATTTATTAAGAGGTGGAGGTGACGAAAGAGAGCAAAAAATCAGAAACAATCAGAAAAGAAAAATAATCAGAAACAAAGAATCTACAACATGTTCTGTTCTCAAGACAAACAGAAACCACACACAGAAGTCTGTCCTTAATTCATTTTCTATTAAGAACAAGTCATTTTACTATGCTATACATTCTACAAGTCGTTCCAATAATAAAATGCAATTTAGTTTTACTACTAAAGGGCTGTATAGTCTCTTAAACAATGGCCATGTTACAAATAATACATATTGTTTATCATGGGGAAATTTCAGGCAGTAAAAGATTATACAGTTGTGAAACCGGTCATCATTGCTCAGCCACAAAAAACACAGATGAAAATTTAAAAAGCCACAGTAATGGATGAAGAGAACAAAGGGTTTCTGGCTTTCATGATGCACATTTAAGGAAAATAATTGCTACTTTTTTTCATTTGTTGAATAGTATTTGGAAGAACATTTTAGATTTAAGCCACCTTACTTTAAGATGAAACAGTTCAGGCTTTCAAACCTACTGCATTGGTCACTTTACAATTTTGAACTATTCCCTTAAGACTGGAGAGAATAAATAATAGAAAAAAAAAAACCTAAACAAGCAAAGATTCTGAATCTGAGAACAAAACAGATGTTGCCTTTCATTTAAACAGCATTTTGACCAAAACAATCGGTACCGTGTGAAGGGAGGGAGGTCTGTAGTATGTAACAGTGTGGGCATATGCAGCATATGGACAAACTACACCACATCTGCTGAACAGATGCAGCAATGGGATAATTCTGAAATCCAGCAGCAGTCAAGCTTAAAACGCCTTTTCCAGTTCAGTCCATGTTCCCTCGGGGATGTAAACACTATTCATTGGCATAATGTGTAATTAAGGGTTGGTATAAAGTTTTAACTTTCTGTCATTCTCAATACTCTTTCCCTGCATCTGAAAATCAGCCTCCCAGTTTTTCATCTTTTCCAATGACCTATTTGACATTGGAAGCAAAACAGAATGGCACAGTCAAACACAAAGTGGGTACTGCACAGCAAAACCAAAGAGTTGTGTTTGTTCCTCTTGTAGTTAAAGAGCCTTGGAGATCCACCTCCAGGTAGAACCAGCTAGGAATTTCTGGTTTCTGCAACCACATGGCTAAAATGAGTTTGAAATAAGATTGCATTCACAGGCAGAGTATCTGCCCAAATCCATTATAAGAAACAATTTTCAGCCACCCCCCCAAAAAAAAGAAACAACCTAAACCAAACTAAACCAAACCAAACACACACACACACCCGAAAAAAAAGAAAAAATTAAAAAAAAAAACACCAAAAAAAAAAAACCAAAAATTCCCCCAGAAATAAAACAAAGGTCAATTTTCTGTAAAATGAAAAAAAAAAAAAAAAAGTTTTTTTGGCATCATATTCTCCAAGATGTTTGAACATCAGTCATTGCTTTCTAAGCCAGAACAATTGCTTGTCTAATATGATACAGTTTTATAAGTTTTATAACTAAGCTTTTTTGAATTTAAACAGGCTAAATAAGAGGCATTAAGAAAAGGATGTATTTATTTAGTACTAGCATAGCCAGAACTTTATATCCAAGGTTGTTTACACTTCAAAGAGGGTTTCAAGGAACGCACCTGTGGTAATGGTAACAACTGCAGGTGATCAGTCAGTTTAGAAAAAGTAAGTAAAGGTGATGAGGAAGGTGGAAACTAATATTTCCTCAGTACCTAAAAATACTCCACTTTCTTCCAGTTGAGCCTGGTCTCTCACATCTGCATGAAATTACTCTACTATGGTAATATTTCTTTTCATTAATATTAATTAAACACATCATATTAAAACAAATACAGTCAGTTTACTTAAAGATCCTGTGTAGGAGAAATGACAGCAGTTGTCAAGAATCCCCATGTAAAGAGCCAGCATCACTCACAAAACATCATTGTTCACAGCTACATTGCCGCTATATATGGTTGCTTTATCAAGCATCTTAACAACTTGTTTGACAGCAAGTGCAGCTTGGTTTGTCACCGCAGTGGACCCTTTTCTAAAATACTGTACCTAAATATTAACTGAAAAGTAAGGTGCTAGAAACACTTGATTATGGGCTCCAGTGTTATCACAAACACGGTCTTATCATTTGCCTCCGGAAGGAGCAAGGTTTTTCAGTGTGTTTGGGGTTTTTTGCTGACTGGGATCATGAAGGCTAGCTAATGGTGCTACTCACCTATGGTGGGGTTCAGAATTAAGCAGAGTTTACTCACTACTAGAACTTCAATATAACTTGATGCAGTTTGTTAAAGCAGAGCATTTGCTTTAAAAAAAACACTAAGTTTTCTGATTGCCCAGTGGCTGGGTTACTACCATGCAGAAACAATGATGACTACCACTGGCTCTTTGCTTGTGAGAATTATCTAGTACACATCTCAGTATAAAACTTACATGTGTTTCTATTAAAAAAAAAAATAAAAAAATAAAAACCAGTTTTAATCCTCCCATGTTTAACTTAAGAACCAGCTGTTATAAGACTAAAACTAACCTCATACTTCAAATAGAAGTCATCAGTAAGCTCCAGCTTTGGCTAACTAATATCCATAGACCCAACAGCAGGTGAAAGTCATCAGCTGGCACACTGCCAGAGACAGGAGTTTGTTCACATGTCACTTGCTACATCTGATGTTTCACCACACTTCTCCACCAGACTGATTACGACCAAATCCCAAACTTCTTTTTACATCTTGGATAAAAATATGTTATAAGTGATCATGCACAACCTGATTTCAGATAATTCAGGTTTTTATTTCATTCTTCAGTACCTGGTGTAAGCAGGAATTTAATACACCCAGACATGAGAGATACGTGCTAAACTGATTTTATTGAATTCTTTCCTTTTGTATGTGTCTCTGTGTGTTTGTGTGTTGGAACGGCAGAAAAAAAAACAGAAAGATTTATAGACTTTATTTTCTCATAAGTCTTAGAAAAGAAAAGGTCAGAATTTTCAGCAGCTTGGAATCTAAAAAGTAATAAAATGTACAGACAACTCTCTCTTAAAAGTAATAAAATTTAATATTATTTTCGTGAGTATCTCTTACTATTCCCATATTTTAAATTCATTTTTCCCCACTCTATATTCATTAATTTTAGCCCCACTGTATTCAATAGCTTTAATTTAAACATACTTTTCGTTCAGGAAGGTATACAGACTTTCTTATCTACCTTTTACACTACTTGTATCCATTTTTTTTCCATTAAGGAAAGTTAGTTTGAAAATGTCAGACCTTAAGTTTGCCTTAAAAAGCATCAGAAAAATAATAGAGGGGAAATAAAAGTTCTATGACAAAAAATTGCCAAGGGCAGCCAGGAGAAAAAGCCAACAAACAGGGAAAAAAAGCAGAAAAAGACATCAACTCTATCCACTAGGTGAACTAAATTAATCAGAATTTTAAAAGTTCCACAGAAAGATTTATCCTAATTATAACAGAGTTCTATAGGGTTTTATCCAATTGAACTCTATAGCAATACCAGAAGATTAATACGATTTGAGCAAGTGAGATGAGGTTCCAGTGTCACATGAAAGCTGTCTGTAAAAGCTACAGCACCACTGTGTAAAGCAGGAACGAAACAGCAAGACAAATTAACACGCAGGTCTGCCTATGCCTGCACAACTTAACTTCTTGTTGGATAATTTACATCAAATTTAGACAGGCAATCCATGTTTATTAGTTCAAGTAAAAGCAGATTTAATCAGAAAGCAATACAGCAGTTGAAAACCCAAGTGAAACAAAGAATAACTGAAAGGATTGAATGCAAGTTGAGAAGAAAAAAAAAACCAGCAAATAAAATCAAAACTAAAGTAAGCAAAACTGAGAAACACTGATTTGAAAATTAAGGAAGAAATTAGAAATAAAAAGCATTTTTAACAGTTGCAGAAATTTAAATGTCATTTATTAAGAACCTGTTCTTATTTATTTACAACTCATATAGCGAACATTTACACTGTAAATTAGTTATGGCTGGTTTTGCCACATTAGGCAATCTATTCCACAACATTTGTTGCAAAAGAAGCATGTGGATGTTACTACAAGGCTGATCAGGTACATTTTACCTCACATTTGTTCCAGCAGTGTTTAAAAATAAACAGTGAAGTCTGAACAGATACCCTTCTGTTGACCTTCACCTGTAGTGGACTGTGCACAGACCATTTTTTTTTCCATCTAAAATAAACACTGGATTCCTACAGATGATACAGCAATTTAGAAATCTGGGATCAAAACAAGTCATTTCCAGGATTCACCAGCTCCCCTCCTTTTCTTCTCTTCTGCCTCTTTTTTTTTTTTTTTTTTTTTTCTTTTCTTTCCGCCTTTAATATGAATTCACCAGTTTTATAGGGAACAGTCTGGATCTCTGCAATTTCTAAAAGCTTCGAATAATTTTCTACTCTCCCAACTGACACTTTAATCCCTGTTGTTTCTCAGGACACTGGTAGCACTTCAATTTTTAGCACAATTCTACAGTTTATTTTGTGCTTTCTTGAATTACAAGCCTTTAATTGGCCAATGGGTTTGTGAAAAGAGGTGTTTAACAAAACAAGGAGGAACAAAATAATGTTGGTATCCACATTTACACAGTAATTAAAGTAGTACTACACATTTACACAGTAAGGCAGGTGTGATTTTCTCAGTTCCTAATTTCTGGACATAAAGGCCCTACGTTATCTCACAAGAAATGCTAGAAATGGATGTATAGATACAGTATCTAAAAAAAAGGCAGGGAAAAAAACATGTTGTCTGCATCAATCTAATAAGCCAATGTTATAGTATTGGTAGGTAGAGTAATAGGCAGAGTAATAAATTTTTTACAGTTTTGTCTGGGAACTCTTCGATTGGTATAATACCAGCAATCCTAGCTTGGTAATCAAGGTGGAAAATGGTTCTTTCCTACACCACATCTCCCCATAAAATTGCAGTCTTTCCTAGGAAAGGCTGGACTAAACAGTAGCTCACATTTTAGATGGTAACATCTCTATAGAAAATTTTGTATGTGTGTGACTGCATGTGCAAATAACAGAGGTTGAAAAGAACAATATAGAGAATAATTTGGAGTACAAAATACTGTACAAACCAGGTTGCACAGTTACCCATCATCAAGAAAATATTCGCAAAATTCATATTTAACACAAAATATTTAGTTATGTGGTGGAAAGCAGAGATAAATGTTTATTATATTGTAAATTAATTTTTAACTTTCACTTAAGCAGCCTTTCTGCTTAAAAGTTGGAACCAGCTATTACAAGTTAACTATGTTGTACAATTCAGATAAACCTCTGTTGTGCTATGCTGCCACTGTATGACATTATTAAGACCCAAAGGTTTTCATGGTGTTTAAAAAGTCTTCATTGGAATAAGTTACCCTGGTCCCTAAAGAAAGAGACATCACTGCTGGCCTGCCTCTCTTTATCTTCTTATAGCCAATGTTGTGCATTATGCGCATTTGATCATATGTGCTTTGGTGTAGAAATCCTCCCAGTATACCACTGAAGAGGAGGTGAAAAAGGAACAAATAAACAACATTAAACTCCTTTGAGTTTTACCACAGGAGGAATGTCAGGGAACAGCAAACAGTAACTCAGCTGTCTTCTATTAGATCAAAAAGCATCTTTTGATCCCTTTACAAAGAATACTGTGTGGTTTGGAGGAGATGAGGACTTTGTATTTCTTTCTCTCACACATTAGCTGGCTACTTCCCACTGCACCCTCCACTCGATTAATCTGGTATACCACTGCAGAGAGAAGAAAAGTCACCATATTTTAATCTGAGCAAAGAAGGAATCTATTGCCTCTGTGTACTTCAGTAATCTTACTTTAGTAAGCTTCCGGACTTCCATGTTCCCAGCTCTGGCTGAAAAAACCTGCAAGTTTTTCAAAATCTCAATGTAAATTTTTATTCTGCAGAAACAAAAGAGCTCTGTGGGCAATAGTGTTAAAGAGGCAGGCTACCTTTCTGTAATACAGCATGGAGACAAAGCCCTGCAAGTTGCAAGATCTCCTAGATCCATTGACTTAACATGAATATCCCTAAGCCCAGGGTTTTTCCCCATCTCAGCAGAAGAGTCTTTTTTAGAACTTGCAAAACATAACAAAACAGTGGTTTTATTCTCTCCTAATTCACATTCTCTTCTCACCTGCATTTTTAAACTACAAAAGTACATTATTATGTCTTGAAAGTATTTTTTCCTCCTGTTCAATTGTCTGTGCTAAGTTTATCTGCTGACCAGGATCTTCTGTACATTATCTAGGTAGTGCATGCATCCCATAAAATTGCTCTGTTGGTTTTTCAGTAAATTGCAGACCCGGCCATGAATTAACCAATAAGTAGTATGAAATAGTATTCTGCTTCTCAGCCTGGATTAAATACCAGCTGCTTTGATCAAACATGTAAAAAAAAAATCTATTACTTTCTAATGAACATAATGTTCTACAATCAACTTGATTTGTATTATGTAGGGAATTACAATTTTATTCATTGTTGCTGGGAACGATACTTTCCACTACAGCGTCAGCCAGGCCTCAGAGATAAGAGGCTTTAAGAGTTTAATTAGAAAGGGTTTTAGTCTTAAAGATATGCAAAGAAGATTAATACTAGTAGGCTTAAAAGCTACATGTGGTCTCTGATGGCAACTCCTGCTTTGAGGCAAACACTTGTTTTCTAATTAAAACCCACAGTACTAAAAATGCTTTGAAGAGACCTGTGCAACCATTCCTATTCTCCAGCCGCAGCGACAATCAAAATGTTGACACTAATCTACTAATCTGGATCTCTGCACTCAGAGGTACTGAAGGAAACAACTGAGATTTATAGCATTTGTCTGTGGAAATTTCTCACAGACCTAGAGCTCTCTGTCAGTTACAGTAATTGCCATTATCCATACATGATCATTACATATGTGAACTGTCACCGAAAGAAAACCACATGCATCAGATGTGTTTGATGTAATTGATAAAAATTCTGGTGTTTCCTATACATTTACTGAAGATGAATAATTGGTATGATCTGACCCTGTCGTAGGAACTGCTGTGAAACAGTAAAAGCATGCCATTAGCATTTAATTAAATATCATTTAGTTGGTCTTGAGCTTTATAAAAACCCCACTGGAAGGGCAGAGAGTTTGAGAACAGCACGATCAGAGTAGAAGTCTTAGGATAAATGCACTGCAGTTTATAATACAGGAACACCTAGAATTCTGATCATGGTTCACAAGTTGAATAATTATACACACAAGTTAAAAGTACCAGAGAGGGAATACAAGCTTTCAGAGGTGGGAAAGGTGAAAGAAATCTGAGAAGCAGAGAGCGGAGGGAATGACAATGACCCAGTCTAACACATCTGTATATTAATTTTCTAAATGTATTTTGTATTTATGTATAAAAGAACACAGTACTACAGCAACTTCATATTCTAATCTTGGAGTCTTCTTATATGGAGAGTGGTTGTGGCAGATACACCTTGCTCACACTAGACATTAAACACAACACCTTAACAGATGTCTTCCTGGCACTGTGAATGCTGCATTACAATAATCTTGGCAGCTAAACAGTCATAATTAGATGTCAAACTAGAAGTCCCATCTGAATATACAAAACTTTTTAATGCCACTGTGTGCCCCAAATATTGTATTGTAGCACGCTAAATGTCTCTTCTGAAAGGAACAAGATGATAAAGATTTTGATGATGTAAAATGCTATGTCTTACCTATGAAAATGGTTGGCTTTGTTTCTAGAAAGTTTAGATAACCATGGAAAAATCAACAGCTTGTAAGGAACATGTCTTACCTAACTAGGGCAGCTGATATCAGACTGTTAAAAGAAGAAAAAAAGAAGGGAAAAAAAAAAAAGGAGAAAAAGGACAAAAACCCCAAACCAGTCCTGTTTCTGTGTAAAAAAGAAAAAAAAAAAACAAAAAAACAAAAAAAAACAATTTACTTTTGTAAGATTAAAAAGAAATTTAAAAAAAAAAAAAGGCAAGCAGAAAAGAAAAAATCATTAGTAGATGAAGCCTTTGGACCTTACTCCACTTTTCTCCACCTCCTACCCATGCACCATACAAGTACATGCAGCAAAGCTGTGAAGAAGACTTTCATTGGCTTCTCCGATGACAAGGTGTTCCTAAAACAACAGGAGAGCAGAGAAAAGGTGAAGTGGCTAGATCTAAAGAATAGCAGACATACTGCTTTTAAAGGCTAACAAGAATGGCAAACCAGATGCTGACAGCGTAATTTTCAGCACTGGAGAAATGTTCATTCATACCATGTAGTTTTACATCTGTATTGCATATTTGATCTCAGCCTGAATTCAATTCTTGGCTCAAAAGACATCCCCATTCGCTACTGGTGAATTTGTTGTCCCAAACAACAGGCAGCAACTTACACAAACTTGCAGTTGCCAACAACCAGCACTTTGCACTGAGGACCAGCATTTATCAATTTTCTGTTAAGATGCATGTGTCAATATTCATTCGTAGTTAAGTCTCATGTGTTTGACGGGACAGATTTCAAGTGAAAGTCTGAGGAAAACCCAGCACATCCCCTCAAAATTACTATCTTAAAGCAGTAGCACAGTGGGATGAGGAAAACTGTTTAGTTGAGTGGTGCCTCACCCTGCCACAGAGGTACCACCCTTGGGTTTACACCGAGTCCATATGGAAATATAGTCTGCTTGATAGAAATAGACCACTTACAGCTGTTGTCTCTGATGATAGAGTCAGATACATGGAAATGTTCATGGTTTTATTCTGTTGCTTTTTAATCTAGATGTCTGAGTAGTCATGTACATTTCTCCAGTGCTGAAAATTACGCTGTCAGCATCTGGTTTGCCATTCTTGTTAGCCTTTAAAAGCAGTATGTCTGCTATTCTTTAGATCTAGCCACTTCACCTTTTTTCTGCTCTCCTGTTGTTTTAGGAACACCTTGTCATCTGAGAAGCCAACGGAAGTCTTCTTCACAGCTTTGCTGTATGTACTTGTCATAATCTAGATGTCACTCCTCCTGTAGTGATGGTGGAGTTTCACACCACAAAGGCATGAGGCTTAATTAAAACATCCAAATACTAATAGCATCTGAAGTACTGCTTTTCCGAACTACACCAGTTTGCTGTCAAATGGAGGAGAAATTTCCATTTGCACAAGACTGGCCCTGGGTCTTGCAATAGTCAGCCCAGGAGTAGACCCTTAGAGGAGCTGGAGTGCAGGTTTAGTGCATAAGCACTGAACACTGTTTGATTCACTATGATCGATGCTCAACTCCTGGTCATGGTAGCCTCACATGGGGTACCCTAAACTGATGTATCTCCTCAGCACAAGCAAAGTACTTGAAATACATTTCTTGTATCTGTGTCTGTTTAGATATCTCAAAGTAGGTTTTCTTCTTCACCTACCAGTACATAAATCCCCCAGCACTAATGTTCAGGTCCTACAGATCTCAGCCACCATGTGGCCAAGTAAAAGTATTTCTTTCTCTTCTCTAAGCAGAGATTGTTTATGTATGCTAACACCCCAACATTAGATTCATTTACCTACTTTTATCTGCTCATCTTTCCCCTACTAGGATGTGTCACTCCCTCATTCCATTACAAATCAGATGAGCATAATTCTCCTTACTAATTAAATCACTAGACTCTTAGCATAAATCAATAAAGTTATGGGGGACTTTCCTAGCACATCACAAATAATGTTCACTTTGTGTATGAAATGATGGGAGTGTCATGGGGAGGATGAAAGCAATCATATAACTAAACTCCAGAATAACACTCTATACATAACACACTGGCTTGCATGTAGTAGGCAAGTACAACTCAGACACTTGCTAGCTTTGGCTTCATTTCGAAGCATAATTATCTTTAATGTACACATAATTATACCATGTGTAAAACAGATTTTGGATCCCTTCTTAATTAGTAATGACTATGGAACTTAGGGTTTTCAGTTGCCTAGGAAAAAGGTTATGAAATCAACATGGAGAATCCAAATGCTGGAAAGCATCACCAGGTCTGCATGCTTCCTCAGCATTGGCAGAACCCTTTGTACAGTTGGCCAAGTGATTATGCTATGAATGGATATTGTTCACAGCACCACAGTATTTATTCAAAATGCGTAGAAGTTGTCACATACCAGATTGTCTTTTACTGTAATGGCAGCACCACTACATGAGTTTAATCTTTCTTGTTAATGACAATATTTGTCTTGTTAACAGCAAGCTACTATGGAATTGAAGATTCTATATATATATAGAGAGAAAAACCTGTCACTCATATAACTCTTCAGACTGTGCACACCACTGTTTGGTTCTGTTCCTCTTTCCCATCGTTCATAGAATCACAAAATAGTTGAGGCTGGAAGGGATCTTTGGAGGTGTTCTGGTCCAAACCCTGATCAAGCAGGGTGAAGCAAAGCCAGTTGCTGAGTACCATGACCAGAGGGCTTTTGAATGTTTTCAGGGATACAGGCTTCATAACTGAGGAGGAGGAGGAGTGGGGGGTGAGGGGTGGCAGGAGAAAGCTGGGAGGGGGCGGGGGGAGGGGAAGAAAAGGATTGAGAGGAGAGAGAGAGAGGTGAGGACAGAAAGGAGAGGCGAGGAGAGAGAGAAAAGACAGAAAAATGAAAGAAAAGACAAAAGAGAATAAAAAAAGGAGTGAAAAGAAAGAGGAGATAAAAAAGAGAAGAAAAATGTGATAAAAATGAGAGGAAAGATGAAAGAGAAAATAAAAGAGGGGAGTGAAGAGGAGTGAAAAGAAAGTGGAGCCTGTTGGAAACATTAATTATTTCCTGATAGCTGAGCTTATTTCAAATATCTGAAAGATGGGGAAGACCATGAAAGGCAAGTCTGAGTAACTCAAGCAATGAACATATCCCCACAGGTTTGTTTCTCACTGTAACAACATGTAACTGCAAGAGTTATTCCCAGTCTAGGAGCAATACAGGATGCTTGGTTGTGATACTCGCTGCTTCCCCCTGATTTGCCAGATGTGTCACATTCAGCTGGTTCCCCACTGAGTTACGATTTAACTCAGCATCCTAAGGCAACCCTGAGCTGAGTAAAAGACATTCTTGGTGGTGTTCTGTCTCTAGTTTAGTAGTGAAGGATAGGAAAAATAGAAACATCGTACCGTATAAAAGGAGAAAGATAGTGAGAGGGAAATTTTCAGGACAGTGTGTTTCAAGTATGTGGCAAAAGCAAATGAAAGAAATCAATCACAGGTGAAATGAATCATTGGAATAATCATTATTTTATATAAAGGCAAGCATTAATTACCAGTGGAATCAGTTGTACGCAAAGTTACATAAAGTTTAGAAAGTATGTTAAATATCTATTGTAAGTATGTTGGAAAGATGAGATGGGGTGAATTTCAGAAGACGAGTTTTGTGTGGCTGGTACATACCTGTACCAGTGTTACTACATAGTGGAACACTATGCAGTTTTTCGGTTTGGTTATGCTCCATGACTCATAAGAACGGGGTTTCAATAGGCAACTTCTTCTATACCTATGAACATTTCAGACATTAACTGTACTTAAATCATCATAAACAAGAGGTCTTAAGGATATGTGTTCTGGCTTTTTAGAAAGTGACTTCTTTTCAGTTTTGTAGTACCTTTTTTAACTTTAAACTTATAAGCAGTTAAAAGGAAAGATTTTAGAACTCTGAAAGACAATAAATATTACTGTCAACCTTACAATTCATAGCAAGGAAAAATAAAACCCCTAATAAACAGAGTAAAACTCAAAATTACTTGCATCGTATTAAAAAATCACACAACCGATTATTATTATTATTATTAACTGAATTAACTTGAAACAACGATCGTACAAAATGAAATGTTTGTATATTTGGATTTCTCTACTTCAGATACCTTTATATACACCTTTGGTGACAGAAGTGGTTATTAGCGTTGTATGAACAGTTTTTGATTTGACGGAAAATCTGCCCGTTAAACTTTAGTTTCTGTGTTGGACGTTTTCATGAACTTCTGTAACCCTTTCAAAGTGACCCAAACATCTGATATTCCATTTTGCATATGTAATATAGGTATATGTGATGCCTAAGCACTACATCTTAACAACTAGATTATTTTTTGGAATAAATCTTAGTATAAGAATGGTTGTTTGGGTTTGGAGTTCTGAAAATGGCTATTTTTGTATGCTTATTCTGAAATGCCATGCAAGACACTGAAATGCTTTTCTTTTTCTTTTTCCTTCAGTTGGTATAAAAATATGTAAGAGTAAAGAAAACAAAATCACAGTGTGTAATTAAGGAACAAGTTGTAAATTAACTAGCCATCTAAACTAGAAAGTAATCATTTGTAGTTAAGGTTTAAGAGAAGGATGTGACAAGAGTTAATATGGAGTAAAAGAAAAGAAGCCTAGATGACATACTAATTTAGTTTGAAACAAATCACTCAGTTTGGGCAAATT
This sequence comes from Falco biarmicus, assembly GCF_023638135.1. NCBI lineage: Eukaryota > Metazoa > Chordata > Aves > Falconiformes > Falconidae > Falco > Falco biarmicus. The sequence continues at coordinate 3,421,282 of NC_079311.1, read as the reverse complement.
AATTCCCTGGGTTACTGCAGGAAGATTTTTCTGTAGTTTTTTCTAAGCTCAAAGAAGACAGCAGTTCTCTTAAGGGCGACAGAAGAAATTAGTACTAGCACAAATGATTTCAGACATGTCTGAAGTCAGAGAAAAAGATTAGGCAGGGCCGTGACAAATGCAATTAAACTTTCAGGTACAATACATGCCTTATTGAAAAGGCTGCCACAGATTTCAATGAGGGTAAAAAGACACTTCCCTTTATCTCTGATTCAGTCCAATTCACACGTGTGTCACACGAAGCAGAAAAACCAGAAAAGAAAAGAGAAAAGAAAAGAAAAGAAAAGAAAAGAAAAGAAAAGAAAAGAAAAGAAAAGAAAAGAAAAGAAAAGAAAAGAAAAGAAAAGAAAAGAAAAGAAAAGAAAAGAAAAGAAAAGAAAAGAAAAGAAAAGAAAAGAAAAAAGAAAAGAAAAAAGAAAAGAGAAAAAGTAAGAAGGATGGAGGACCATTTCCTAAAATGTCTTGTTCTAGTGATTATCTACTCTTGTAAAAATTACCAGATCAGATCTCCATATCTCCATCATCCTTGCTTTTCCAGCCCTTGGCTCTGCCTTTTTTTTTTTTTTTTCTCTACTCATTGATTGTTCATTTCTTGTTACTTGATAGGAGACTAACTGATGTCCCATATTAGCTGGGCCCAGTTATGTAGTGCCTCACAAAAACTTAATGACTGCCTGGAGTTCATCAGTGAGGTCACCCTCTTGAGGTCATACTTTTCCTCCATGCCTGATAATTAAACCTCTTGTTGATAAACAACTCAATTTTCAAACAACAAGATCTAAACCTTTACATAAACACAACTAAAATGTTGTCAGAAACCAACTCACTGTACACGCAGAATTTAACCATTGTGAGTCAGGTTTCTCAGTGCTTCCCAGTTACCAGAAGCAATGGCTGACACATGCCAAATCTCATCTTAGTTTTACTTCATAAAAAATAATCAACTTCACCCCATGCACACAGTGGAAGACAGATCTTTAATATGCTTTTAGAATTTCACATAGAATACCTTGCATTTAAACTCCTTTTTACTTGTGACACTATTTGCATTATTTCAAATCTGTGTATTGCAGAGTGTTTCAAACAGATACTCATGTCACTCCTTCCCTGTTTAACTATTGTCAATATTGGCAGAAAATGTATTAATGAATGTAGATGAAACAACCCAGCCCTACCCCTTCAATATTCTCAGCAACCAAATAAATGCACTCTGAGACTAGGTTTGTCATGTAATGTTTTGCACTTAAAATTATAACGCAGAATGTCAAGAGAAGTATATACATACACATGCTAACGACTACATCAAGCAGACAAGTCCAAGGAGTGTCATTATCATCGATTAGTTTACCACAAAATAAATAATTCTTCTCCTAAAGCGACAGGTTAAAAAGCTGAAGAATGTACCAGCACCTCGAGCTTTACCTTCTGTTTTACTAACAATTTGTTATTAAGAGGATCATTTATGTTAACCATGAGCATGAATCCAATAGAGCTATAAAGAATTAAAATATAACCAAGAAAAAAAAAAAAAAAAGTGCTGGCTTATAGCAAACCTCTTAATTTCTTAAATCCAGGAGGAAAAGTATTTTAGGAAAAGCAATCTACAGTCCCAATAAATTCTCTGCATTAATCATAACTATGTCATTGTAAAGTGGCTGATTTAAGTTTTCCCAGGAGACCATACTAAAATGTATTTCCATAGCATGACTTTCTAGAGAAAAGATTTTCTTAAATCTGATTTGTCCAAATTTCCAGCATGCCTAAAATTACCCTGCAGTTTATCATTCTCCAATTTGTCATTATATAAACCAAACCATATTTTTCAATAGATCATCTATGGGTTTTGAGTGTCCTGCTTCAGAAAACACTAAACAACTTCAGATGTCGGTCATGTAGTCTAATTAGGAAGAGATATATTTAAACATAACAGGTTTTTTCAATTACTTTGTGATATATTCAATGTAAAAATAATATAATGTTCTCTGCAAAATGAAACATTCTTTATATATATGGGAAATCATATTGAATATCCTAATTTTCCAGAGTTCCCACAGCGAGTACTTTTTCAGAAGGCTTTTTGCCCCCATGATTGTAGGCAAACAAATATATTTAAAATATTTGCATTTACTAAGAACCAACCAAATTTTAGTGCAAATAGTCAATCATATATATTAAAAACCCGAAACAACCTAGCACACAAAAACATGTAAGTAAAAGATACACCATCCTCCACATTGCAAAATATAAACAAATGTAATATGTATTAGCACAAAAAAAAAATTAAGAATATCCTAGATTTTAGGAGTGTTTTAATGAAACATGACTGCTACAGAAAAAGTGAAATGCAAAAATCTTCCTATGTATACAGTAGATCAACTCACAACCATAAAATATACATTTGTTTATATATAATTTAAATTTCAGTTTAACTGTATAATTCATCTTTGTAAATTATGTATTTCAAGTAGCATAAGACCAGATTATAAACACCCAGAAATGTATTCTCACAAATAGCAGCAAGTGCACAGTCAAAGGACCAAGACAATCTATTGCTATTAGATTCAGTGTAATTAAGCTTGGCACAGCTGCTCAACAATATGCATGCTATAAAATAAAGAAGTAGGAAAACCAGCAGTGTGATACTTCAGTGAAACAACAAACATATGTTGTAAAAACATGTTTCAGGAGCACTTTTGTGGTATTTTCAACTCTACACACTTCATTGTAAAATGTTTTGGTTCCCCAGTGCAAGAAAGTTGTAGATAAATTGATGTGCATTCAGCAAAGGGCCACCAAAATTTCTGGGGAGTAGAGCACTTGCCCTGTGAGGAGAGGCTGAAGGAGACAGACTTTTTTGAACTGGAGGAAAAAAAATAATTCTGGGGTGACCTAGCATCAGTCTCTTAATTTCCATGAGAATTTTCCTGACAAAAGAGAAGCTTTTTACTGATACAATTTCTGAGTGAAAACACAGAGAAGAAAAACAAACAAACAAAAAACCCCCACCACCCCACCCCCCAAACATATGAGGATAATTGGGGTTGCCAAAACCAAAAATATATAAGGATAACTGAGGTTGCCAAAACCAGTTCTTTCAAGACTCAATTAGTCAAAGTCCACAGCAGCTAGGTGTGAATTTATAATTCCATGATCCATAATATTAAGAAAAGTGGGGAGGCAGATGAGGAGGACTTAAAGTTATTAAGAACTGATTTATTTGAAATCTGAAGCATAAAAATCTTTGACATAAGAGGCTAACATCTGTCTATATTTTCCTAGGATTAATTGTGCGTGTGTTCAAATATCAGACAACACCCACATGAAATAAGAAGAAAATGTGAATCAGCTGGAAAAAGAGAACCAAGAACACCTGCTGAAAATAAAGAGGGACTAAACTGTAGTGAGTCAAGAGATGAGGTGCACAGGTCATGCTAGGTGGCACAATCAAGAGGGGACTTCATAGGGTAGAAGCCGGGGATGGGAAGCGAGCATCAATAGGAGGGGCAAAAGGCTCTAGGAGCACAAAGGACAAATAAGACTTGGAGAAGAAGAGAAGGAGCTGTTAAAGAAAAGATTACAGCTTACTAGATCTTGTGGAGTGAAAGACAGTAAAGCAGGGTTGACTCTGGTAGTAAATATGGTACTTGAGATGACCAGAATATGTCAAAGGTGAAAATCAGTGTGATTTTTTAAAAATAAATAATTAAATTAAAATTCCAGCATTTGAAATAAGTAACAAATCTTGGAAACACTGATTCACATTTTTTAAATTCTGTATTATCCCTCACCAGTACTGATGCAGGGCTTCTTATTCATGTTATATGGAGCCATTACAGAAATTACATGAAAGGATCAGAGCCAGAGATTAAGAACTGAGACAGCTTTGTCAAAAACACTGAGTATGAAATATTGAGAAGCATATTTAGCTGAGCTGAATAAAGAAAGATGTTCTATTTTTAACTAGTGACTGATCATGATATTAATTAGAACTCATTTTGCACTTTTAAAGCCATGGTCACAATTGAAAAGTTAAATATTAGAAGAACTTTAGAGAAATAAGAAGAGTCAATCTTAAATTGGTTGTTTCTAAATGGCTAGTACAAAAATAGTTTAACCAGGAAGAATTAAAGTAAACTCACTTCCTCCCTACCAATTAGTCTTGAAATCTGTGTGCCTGTAAAATTTATCTTTTTAGGTATATTTACTAGATCAAGAATGGACTTTAGTGTAGTAGTAGGAATACAAAATTAAATAATGATTTTCTTTTTAATTGTTGTTTTTCTCAGGATCCAAGCTAAGATACAAGAACTCTTCTCTGGGGTACCAAAAATCTGTTTCCTTGGAGATGAAAATCTTAGAAATGTTGCATAACCTAGAAGCAGGAGACTGTCTAGTAAAAGCATGTCTCTGCCCAAGTTACATTGCAAAACATTTGCTGAACTAAACTATAAATATTTTTAATTATTTGTTTATTGAGGCAGAGATTATGGTCTGAACTAGCTCTTAGAGTGCCTTTGCAATACTGTTCACTCCTTCACTCATTTGCAAACCCTAAATAAATTACTTTTCCTCTGAATAAGGTGTCTCAATATCGGTGTAGGTGAACTCTGGTGCCATTATCTCAACATGGAATCCTGCACTTCTGTTTGTGTGTCGTACAATTTTCTTCTGACAGTTTTGAGTACTGGTTTAGAAATCCAAGACCTCTGTACACAGCATTATGTACAGTATGTTATGCAATTAAGCAGCACGTGGCAACAAAGAAATCTTTATTTTCCTGCAGCTAATAGCAAATAATAATTAAAGAAGGTAAAAACAAACTTGCAGAGCCTGGTTCTTTTAGTAATTTTAGAATTTAAAGCAAATTACAAAGAAATGTCAGTAAACACTGGGTACTACAACAACTTGTCACTTCCAAATTCAAGGTTGCGTGTTTTGCATAGAATTGATTGTTTCAATTAAGCAATGTTCCCATTCTCACATAATTATCTCCATATAAGTTGTCATTTTACTTTTGAATAGCAGACTGGAGACTACTCAGCTTCTAACTACAAAGAACAGTTGTGATTTTAAGTAAAAAAAGATATCAAAACCTGAAAACAGTCTTATGCCGCCTGCCAAATATAATGTGAGCACACAGGGATTTTTGGCAGTCATTCTACTGCAATCATTGATGACATATGCTACCAAAAATCATATATATTTGGGAGGATCTCTGACACTGACATTTGTAAAACAGATAATTGAAGAAAGATTATACATCGTGATGACACCAATTGCCGATGTCAATAATGTATTCAAGGACTTGCTTGCATTTTCCAAATGAGTAATTCCCATTAAAACTAAATTAACTACTCTTACATTGGTCTTCACTGGTATTCAGAATTTATTTGTCATTTGACCAGATTATCATGGTTTAACCCCAGACAGTAACTAAATACCATGCAGCCACTCATTCACTCCCCCAGTGGGATGGGGAGAAGAATTGGGAAAAAGGTAAAACCTGTGAGTTAAGAACAGTTTAGTAATTGAAATAAAATAATAATAATAATAATAATAATAATAGTAGTAGTAGTAGTAGTAGTAGTAGTAGTAATAGTAGTATTAGTAATAGTAATAGTAATAATAGAGTACAAAAAGAGAGAGAAGAATAAAACCCAAGAAAGACAAGTAATGCACAAACACGATTGCTCACCACTCACTGACCGATGCCCAGCCAGTCCCTAAGCAATAGCCAGCAGCCCCTAATCAGCTCCCCCGTTTCTGTACCGAGCATGGTGTTCTACTATATGGAATGTCCCTTTGGCCATTTGGGGTCACCTGTCCTGGCTGTGTCCCCTCCCAGCTCGCAGAGCACAGGAAACTGAGAAAGTCCCTGACTCAGAGTGAGCACAGCTTAGCAACAGCTCCATCAGTGTGTTATCAGCACTGTTCTCATGCTGAATCCAAAGCGCAGCACTGCACCAGCTACTAGGAAGAAAACTAACTCTATCCCAGCTGAAACCAGGGCAGAAATGAACACAATACATCACTCTTCCTTCCATAGCAGAAGTTGCAAGCCACACAAGATATTTCCTATGTCTTTCTTTTAATCTTTCTAGTGTGATGTGGCCAGGAACCCTCCAAAAGTTATTTTGTAAACTATTATTCTCAATTTGTAGAGAGTGAAAACAAACAAACAAACAAACAAAAAAACCCAACCCACCAAATAACAAAAGAAGATAGCAGGAGAAAAGGGGCATACAGTGAAGCGCAAAATCAGAAATGGTGTAATGTCCTTTTTCTGCTCAGTACTCACAGTGCATGGACAAATTCAAACACAGCTTCAGGAAAGGCAAAATTCTAAGGTCAAGCAGGGAAAATGTCAATATTATACCCAAATATTGATACACACATACTGATTCACAGGGATGCTGTATTCCAGAACCTGCAAGACTTTGATTTGAGGTCGGGCTTCAGAGACATCTCTTGCCACTGAGAAAGAGCAGCAGGAATCCTTATGCTGCAACACATCAGTCTTGACAGTATATTATTACTCTACAAATAAAACCAGCAAAAGATATCTAGTTTTGTCATGCAAACATGACAATCTTTATTTAGAATTTTCTGTTTGCTTGCTAAATAACCAGAATTCAAAAGGATGGTAGGTAGCACAAGCACAGTAAGTAAAATGTCACTCATCTACCACAGTTATGAGAAATTATCAGGTTTTTAACCACTTATACAAGTGATTAAAACTTAATATGAACATAAAATATTGACACCCAGAATTGCCATACCACCTTCCTTTCAGCTACTTAAAAATGCATTACTAAGCCAATTTGCCCAACAAATCTTCAGGCATGCTAAGTATATTTATCACCTGGTATATAAATAAGGAAATGTACACAAACTACGAAGTTGCCTGAGACACCAGGGATAAGGTTTGGTAAAGCTAGGACCAAAGACCCTCCTATGATTTAACCTGCAGCCCATCACGTTAGTTTTGGCTAGATGTCCATCACAACTGCAGCGTGATGACTTACAGTGTTCCTGAGACAAAAAATTAAGAGGTCCTTGGCAATCTGTCCTTCTCCACAGCAATTAGCACACTCCACTCTTTACCAAGGGGCCATGCCAGGACTAGAATGCGAAATAATGCCGTGCCTGTGAAGTGTTCCCTTATAAAATTATTGCAATGACATCCAGCAGGAAACGAGCAGTCGTTTGGCCATTACCATGTCAAATCACTTATAGAATAGGAGCAAATTACTTCGAACAAATGAGTACACCAGGGAGGAGGCCCGAGCCTTTTTAGCTCTCCTGGTAAATCTGCACCTGACATTGAAGACAGCTGGCAGGGTTTCACTGCACACCTTCTAAGCCTCTCACGAGGAAAGGATATAACATTGTTGGCAGGAGTTCCTGACAAAACCATGTCGAGTGGGATGATCAAGCAGCTTTAAAGCCAAAATGCAATTTCCTCGCTGATCCTCCACATTAGAATAGCATCTTGGCTGCACCCTGAGTCCTTTTTTTGAGCCAGCAAATATCTCCTTAGGGAGAAAGCCTGCATCAAACAGAACTAATAATCATGCTTTTACTGTCTCAGGGACCATTTCATGGGCGAGGAGAGTTTGGTTCTATATGGCTGTGGTTCTAGCAAAGCTCATATGCTTGTGCTTAACTTCAATCACATGAATACTTATGTTAAAATCTCAGAATAACTTGTACTTCAAATTTAACATATGCTTAAGAGAGTCAGTCAGCTGGACCTCAAGAAAAGCAAAATTGGTGTTAACATGACATTAGTCCAAATGAAATAAATTACCAAGGTCGAAGTGCTTAAATAGAGATCACCATGAGAAATTCATATACTGATGCAGTCAGAAAACACTTAAAAATTTTTTGCTTTCTTTACTGAGATTTCTTGTTTAGCAAATGGAAACATCTATTCTAGAAGCATTTGCACAGAATGTGGAATTGTATGTACATTCACATATGTGTGAGACCAGATATGCTTTTATGTGAGGAACGTAGGCTTCTCTAATTTTGATTTGCATGAAGGTATGTTGTTTGCTTCTATGTAAGGAGCTCAGGTCCATACAAAGCAGCAAAGGCTACCTTACACTGATTTTGTGTGAAAAACTAAGTTTAAATGTCTTATTACCAACAGACTGACTCTCCTTTAACATCATGAATTCAGGAAGGACACCACTAGTCACATTTTCAGAATGGATTTAAAATATTATAGCAGTTGTGAATCATCTTTTACACCAAACTGTTGGCAGCAATATTCAATGTGACTTTAGTAAATATATGTGCCCAGTGAGTTTGTTTCCTTTTATACTCACTAGAAGCCTTTTGCTCACATCTGAGCAAAGTTAGAACTGTAATTCTATAGTCCTACACTGATGCTGAAACAATGTATTCTAATCTACAAAGCATATCCATTTTCGTAAGAGATAATATATATCTCCAAGGGGTTTTCTAATTACATTAAGCCCATTTAAACCTCTGATTACTGCAGAAAAAATGTGTATTCTTTAATGGATCAGGCAGAGCAGCTTCCAGAAACAGATGAAGGCATTTAATTCAGTTTGCAGTTTCATTAATGCACACTTCAAAATAATTTAGAGACATACTCAACAACAGCAATTCTCCTATGGTTTTATTAAATATCTCTTTAACTTTTTTTCATTATATAGTACTTTTTAAAAGGTAAAGAACCCCAGCAACATTATTTTGCAACTTCACATTGCATTTTTCTGATACACAATACTGATAATGTATATATTTGGAACCTGGCTTATTCACAAAACCTGTGACAAATTTCAAATAAAAGGATGAATACTGTAATGCATCTTTGTCTTACATTGCTTTCAGAAAAGGATTGCTTGCAACTTTGCTTCTTCTCATGTAGATATTCTGCCTGACTACTTGAGGAGATCTGTTAATCTTTATCCTGGACACCTTTTACAAACCTGAAAACATTCAGCAGTTATAAAGACCTTGGAACACTGCCTGTCAGTGCTGAATCCTACAGTGAAGAGAACTTTATACATATACTTTAAGGTAGCTTGGATTTATTCCTCTTGAAAAGGCAATAACCCTGTAGTTAGTGAAGATTTCATGTTCATAAATTTTTCACAACATCATTCCTGGCCATAAAACCTCATAAAAGGAGAGGGAAAACATTCAGATTTATGTTCTGATTCAGCAAACAAAAGTTTGAGAACTGAATTCATTGTCAGGACTGCAGAAGTTGTAAGAAGAGGGGAAAAACCTCCGTTGGGTAAACTTTCACTCCCTGTGTCAGTATCACAGATCATAAACATGTGTGTTTGCCTTCAGATGTATGTAGGTAAATGCAATGTAAACAGCAGTGAAGCCAATACAGGAAAACAATTTTCCAAAGTAAAGAATATGGGATGCTCATCTCCTTCATGTTTTTAAACGGGCAATGGGATCCCAGGTCCAAGCACTTCTTTAAATATGTAAATGTTTTGCTTTTACTCTTGGCTGATCAATTTAGTTCTTAGTTCATTAATTTGGCTTAGGTTATGAGTAAAATTGACTTGGGCTACTTCTAGTAGTGTATTATAAGGATTTATTAGGTCAAAAGGAGGCACACGTCACTCTGATAAGTGTCTGGGATGACTTATTTGTCCCTGCTATGCCGCTGCCCTTGGATCAAAACAAGGCACATGCAAAAACAAAGTCAACTTTTCTTTTTCTCTTCAAAGGATTGAAAGCAAACTAAGATCCATTCTTACAGAGACAAGTAAGACATTCAGTAAAAATCAGCTTTGATGTAACATATTAAAAGCATTATATTTGGGATCACTTATTGTATGTTGCTATCAACATATTAGAACAGAAATTTGAAATGGTGTTCTACTTCAGACAATCATATTTATGTGGAGTTGGAAAGTATTGGCAGAGACCTGCCATCACTCAGACAACCAATAAACTAGTTGACTTCAGCAGAGCAGCTGTTATGTTACCTCAGTAGCTGGTAATGACGGAGACTCACGATTTTTGACCTGATGTGTTAACTTTGGCTTGAAAGTGCAAGGGTTTGAAGGAGCTGGAAATCATTGTGGAAGGACCCTAACGCACGGATTGTTTGTGTTGAGGAAAGGCTGTGTGAACTCAGTTTGTTTAGCCTTAAGAAGAAAAGGTTAAGGGGGTTCCAACTGCCATAAAGGGAGGAGCACAGCACAGAAGGCAAAAGACTCAGAGGAGCACAGCTAAAAGATGAGGGGCACACAGAGTGCACAAAGTGAGATTTCAGCTGGAGCTTTGTGTTAGGGAAAGGCATTTTCACAGTTAGGATGATTAAGTACTGGAACCGGTCCCAGAGAGGTGGCAGAATCCCTGTCCTGGAAATTTTTTATTTTCTTTTCTCGACCAGAGAATACCAGTCTAAGTCTGAAGTAAGCTCTGTTTTGAATAACACAACCCCAGAGGTCCTCTCTAGCCAACACTATCTTACGATCAAATCTTGCAGTCCTGGCAGATGCCCTAGACTCTTCACATACAGAGCTCAGACCCTCCCAAGACCATGACTTTTTGTTCATAGAGCCCCTTGTATGTTAAACTTAAAAACAAAGGTAGGCCTGTTAAAAAACAATCTTCAGTCTAAGAGAGGTCAGGATATGTTCCTTCCCATAGGTTGAGCAGTAAATCAGAAACTTGACTAAATATGTCCAATGTCTGGTGTCTTCCCTTCCACACAACATGAGAGTATTAAAATATTTCACTTCTGTCCAACAAGGCCTTCGCAACAGCATGAATGTACTTAATAATTATATTTTAATATACCTTTCACAAATTCTCTACTGAATTAGTTGAAGTACACCTGCTATCGGGTGCAAAGGCATATATCGTTCCTGGGGGAAGACTGAACAAAGTGTGGTTAATTCTGATCTCTTGCAATTTCTTTTTCCTGACACACAACACCAGAAGCCACTATGACTCTTTGTGAAATACTTCACACTGCAACTGATGTTTTTTTCAGACAAAGGTGGAGAAGAAATGAAAGTTATACCAAATACCGTATTCTCAGTTGGAATTACTTTTTTTTTTTAGATTTGAGATATACATACAGGAAAAAATTCTTTATTATTAGCCTGTGTCCTTTTATCCCACGTATGTTTATATGTGTGTACGTGTGTTTGTACACACAGACACACACACATATACATATGCATGTACATATACATATACATATACATACACACATGACCAGAGGGAGAAAGTGGGAAACAACCATCAAAAACCACCAAAGCAACATTTGGCCAGATTCAGAAAGAGTCACTCTAGTCCCACATACAGAGCATGTCAGACCCTGAAATTTCCCTTGAAGGTCAAACTGTGAAGCCGATGAATTACATAATTTTCATATCAAGGTAAAACATGTTCTATTTGGTACAGTGTTGTCAGTCTTGAATGAAGTACGTGTAACCATGTGGATGTCATATAGTGCCTCTAGCAAAGTAGGAAAAAAATAAAAATGAATGAACAGATAGCTAAATTTTGGTTAATGTTTCTATATGAGAAAAAGAAAAAAAAATTGTTAGTTTTGAAACACACTTTATGCAATTCTAGTAGTCATAATAAAAACACTATTAAGCTAATACTCCCTAGTATATGCTACGCAAGCTCTATATGATTAGGCTGTCTTTGTACTGTCATGTTTGGTCTGGATCCCACAGAGCAGAAAAAAGTATTGATATCTTAAGGTTTCAAGCTGGTATGGTTGGATTTTTCTAGACATTCACTAATATATGCTAAGCTACTGTAAAAATCCGAGAGCAAGACTAATCTAGTTAGTTAAATTTTATGTAAAAACCTAAGCTTACAAGAGGTAAATATTTTCACAAAGCCAGGTCCTTTTGGCAAGTCAAAACAAAATAAAATAATTGCCCATTTCTGAAAATTTAAACTACAGCAGTTTTTAATGTCTTACAAAACAATGGAATGAATATATTAGTGGGAGTGTGAAATAAGTTTTTTTAAAGGCAAATTTACCCTAAGTAGTCCATCTTCCACAATTTCCAAGTTAAAAAAAAATGATCATTTCTAATTATAGCCTTTGTTTCAACTCCTTGAATCCCTAAAGATTGCTTTAGGCTATTTGAATATTTTTAATGCGGTGCTGTGTGTTGAGTAATATAAATTTATTATATGAAGTTCATATTTCCTATTATCATTTCTAATAAAGACTCCTTTTTAAAATAGATGGATGAACAATAGCATGTGTAGATTAACCTGAAGAAATTCTTTCTATACTATAATAAATAATTCAGTCATGTAGGAATCTTTCAGTGGCATCATAATTACATTACTATAATCAAATTCTAATCAGGATAATGTTGCTGTGATTTCTGAAAGTTATTCTAAGATTTCTGGGAGAGACTGTAGCCATACTGCGGTACAAAATCTACATATGGACTGAGGAAATATTTTACATAAATTTGTGGGGAAAAAATTTCCATGTATCTTCACATAAATCTAAATATAATACATGCATTTTGCATTGCGAAACATAGCTGAAAATTGTTCTTTGACAATTTAGTTTTTTCTTTTTTTTTTTTTTGCTTTTCCCCTTAGAAGAAAAAATTTTAACTGAACCTGAAAAACCTCCTCTCTTATGAATAGATGGCATTTTTATAATAAAATCATCTTTTCAACTTTTAGAAATTATAGAAACATGCTTTTTTAAAGGTATAAAATAGTTTTGAAAAATACTGAGTGGTTTCCTCCTCAATAATTCAAGGCAAAGTTTGCTTGTCAGAAAAAGAAAAGTAAAGAAATAACTTATTTAATTTGCCACAGCTTACAATCATAAAAGCCGTTCTAGAAAAATCAATGCTTAAAACATAGTTTAACCTAACATACCCACGACCTCTTTCAACCTCTGAAGTCAAAATAAAAGCTTATGATCATCTTAAGATCACAAATTCAATGTAATACAAGCTTTCAGAATAAGTAAATAAATGAAACCAAGCTCTAAGCATTTAAAATGGAAAAGCAAGAGTCTTTATTTGCTAAGTTATTTTTTTTCTTTGTAAATATTTGAATTCTGTAGCATGTTCTTTTATTGACTCTATATGAACAATACAGTCAAAAACTTACCATTTTGCAAGTGGACTTATGATTCAACAGCCTGAGTGACATTTTCTCAAAATAGCGTTGAATTTTTTACTCATAATCTCAGTCAACTAGACAGGGCTGAGACAATAAAGATTTCTGAGATATCGTTAAGTATTAAAATCCTTTGCTTACAATTTCCCAAACAAAACATATTCCTGGAGGTGTTACAAAAAGACTTAATGTCTTTTTACATTAGTTTTAGGTAAAGTTTGGAAGTTTAACATGCAGCAGTGATATAAAGCAGAACAGGACTGTGCAAATTTTTTTGTTTGTTCACTTTTTTTATAGTTAGCTTCATTTAAATCAAACAAACCTCTTATTGCAAGTGGATACGCTTTTCAACTGCGATCACTACCAGATCATACATCTTGAAGAGGACTTGTATTGTTTGATTCAGTCCAACAGGTTTAAAGTTTTAAATCAGTGTATATGCAGTAAGTTTATTTGGGAGAAAACCCTACAATTTAGGAAAGGATTCATCTCCCTGTGATTAGGAGTCAATGCTATTCTCAAGATAACAAAAAGCAGAAAGACTGCTTCCTAAGGGTATCCCTAAGCAGCTTAGATCAATTCTCTTTTCTAGAACAAACTCTAGTTGCTGTTCTTACTGGCATGAAACATGTGATTTGTGTAGCTGGCTCCATTGAGCTGGGTTACTGGAAAAAAAGATATCTATTTAAAGCTGTATAACTTGGAAGTAGCCTTTCAATAAAAGGGTTGTCTGTGTTTCCCAAACTAATGAGCAATTTGTTTTAATAGCTACTTAATTATCAGATGTTTCTTTTTAAATAGAAAGCTAATAACTCACTGAATTAGACCATAATTAAGTAAGAAATTATTTTCCAATGGTAATGTGTTTTCTTTCCTTCTCATTTCCTTTAATTATTTCTGATTTTCCCCACCTCTTTCATGGCTTGATCTGGTATATATTCTTTTACTATTCATTGGACTTTAAACATGGTTAACTACTGGTCTTCTGTAAAAATAAATAAATAAAATTGGAAGCTGGCAATTTAAACTTCCTTCTGCTTAATTGGGTAGCTACTGGGAGGAATTTGAATCAGAGCTACACAAGTACTGCAAGCACAGCTTTGCTATAGCTCTGCCAATTCAAATACATTTTGCTGGGCACTGGAATGTTGGCATGGCCAGATTAATTAGAAAATCAACTACTTAATGGGAGAAGTAAATTAAAAATAATTTGGTTCTCTGTGGAAGAGCAGACAAATAAAAATGTGCTTGCCTAATTCCCTATGGCCCCATAAGCCTTGGGCTATTGGCAGTTGGTATAGATTAAAGTAGCCTTCATGCTCTTAGCTATCCAAATCCATTGGATAGTTTCGTACTACGAATTACTGAAATCAGAAACTGGATGAGGAAAATTCCCGATTCTTTATGGCATTGAATTTTACTAGTCTGTATTTGGCACTGCTATATAGTTTCTAGGGATTATTTTAAAATATTAAACAATAATATAGGCAACATCTGCCCAAACAGAACAAACTTACTCTCTGCCTTGTAACATAGAACAGGTCTTCTAAGTACTGAGGAAATCAGCTAACCTACCTCTCATAAAGTCACAAGAAGTTCTAAGGTATGAGTGCCTAGCTGAAGAACAAATGTATGGAGTCTTAGCTGAAGATGAGTAATATAGTTGAGGCAGCTCAGCAAAATCAGAAGTCTTATAAGGGCCTTTCCTAACTGAAAAGATTGGGGGTTTTGGCTTTATCCCAAGCAGAATTTAGGTAGTGAGTTTGCTCACACATTCCTTTTTTGCAGAGGATTTCACTGTGTGAGTTCCTGTCTCAGATTGTCCTCCTTTTTGTTTGATTATTTTGAACAAAGTTAAATGGAAAACTCTGACAAACTTTGCCTCCGATGATGGTAGAACATGCTGGGAACTACTGGAAACATCCAATTTTGTGGTCTAAGACAGTCTTACAGGACAATCTGCTTACTTTGACAACACCCTATATGCAGTCATGTAACTTGATTCAGCCTTAAACAGATGCTTAGGACATGACATTCAGTGAAGTAGAACCTAATCTGAATTTCTACCTGTCAAATAACTATGAATATCTGTTTCTTGACTGAGGTCAATCATCTGGCTGTTAGGTGTTCAAGAAATAACACTGTTCTGCTGCTCAAGAGAAGCTAGATATCTGGGTAACTTTTTCTGCTGTTTTTAGGAAAAGGTTGCATGCATTTTAATCCTTTTTGCTGATAGTGTAGAGGTTAAATGTCAATCAGACAGTTAAAACCATAGAGCTGATGGCACAGAAATTATTTGTCTTACCACTTGAGGAAAAGGAAAGCTACAGATGCTATTTAGGTGGTTGGGATGTTTCATTATCTACCTCATTAGCCTCTGCAGGACATGGGAAAAGACATCAGAAAACTATTCAGTTATATCTAGCTAAATAGAAAACATGCATATAAGTACCAAAGTGGTCTATGAAAGCTCTCTGTACCTGAAAATGGACATTTGGTGAGCGTGTGTATGGTTTTAGTACTTATCGTAAAGGGATACAAAACCTGTTGCTGTGGCTCACTCTTGAAAACGTTCATAATGGGTTTTTTATGACTTTTCACACCATATACAAAGGAACTGTAGAAGCTGTATAGCTATTTTCAGACCAGAATGATGGTTGGTACAGGGATGTCCTCCCATACAAAATCACAACACATACAAAAAAAATAAGGCTTTAGAAACTCAAACCCTGTGTGGTTTCACACATACTTAAAGTGTCCCTTTCCTGCCCCTTCCCTTTCCTCTTTCCCCACAGACAAAAAGTAGCTAAAACTAAATCAGGGAGAACTGTAGAAATGCTGATGTTTAACATTTCAGTAAATCACATTACCTAGGCATGTGGTAGTGCCTAAATACGAATGTAAGTCTGTAATTAAAGATGTACAGTTGACATTAAAAAGAAAAAATGCTCTAAAATCCCTTAATGTTTTTTCTTACTTTTTTGTGGAATGATCTTCATTTCTCAAAAGTTGCTTCAATTTCATTCTTTGCTGATATAAAAAACCTCATCATCATATGTCACTACATACTGGGTGCCACAATTAGCTATGGTCCTGTATGGGAAGTACAGTTAGCTATAGTGACTTGTAAGTTGTCTGTTATCAATAAATACAGAGTTGGAATCAAGGCTTAAGGGTCTGTATTACAGGAAATGATCTCGAAAACATAACATGTAGGAATACCCTTTAGAAGGCTCAGAGAAAATGTGGGATTGAAATGACAAGCAAATTTGTTAAAGAATTTCCAAAGCAATGGTTTTCAATCTTATTTAATTTGTGGGGGTTCTGGACAAGATGCACACTCTTACTAAGGTATTCAGGTGATTGGATTAAATTGTAGGTCCCTTCTAACTGAAATATTAAATTCTATTCTATTCTACTTCTCTTCTCTTCTTCTACCCTCTTCAGATGTAGCATTTGTATTTTTCAAGCCATCTTTTAGGTGTTTGTCTTAGTGAAAAGAACGTTTGTTTGTAGAATATTCAGGAAGAATAGACAAGTGAGACAGCTATGAATTCAGATACCAAAATTCCTAATTGTTTTTTAAAATATTGCTATACCTGAAATTTTTTTTAGGTGGCAATACACTCAAAGCTGCTTTAAGCCACCATTGTATAACTATAATAGTAACTGACACTGTGTAAGAATAAAGAATGTGTGTACTGTTTTGAAATAAACAAGGGGATTCTTTCCCTACCCTGCCTTTCTATCTGACTTGCTCCTCTTTACCTAAGCTCCCCAATAGTCTGAAATGTATTCTTCAGCTCTTTGCATCCTGTCTCTGCTGCAGTGTGCTAATTTGCATCTCAGCTCCGTTATAGTGTGTAATAGCTTCTCCCAGGTGCAGTGAGAAAGTATTTGGAACATACGGATCTAAAGCAAGGCTGTCGCACAGACCACCCCATCCCTCTTTTTTTTGGCAGGACTGAACCAATACCCGAAGTGTAGCTTATTGTGTGGTGTGGAGGTACTCAAACACTTCCAGCCCAGAAACAGTAGGCTGACATACAAAATGGCTTTTCTGGGTCAGACCAAAGGTGTGTGAGCCCTTCATCTTGAACTCTGCATTTTCCATACTGCTTTCTATTACAAACCCAAGGCAGTTTAAAGCCTGATTAAATTATTTCATGGGCTGGTTTCATAATGAATGAGGTAAATTTCGTGTAAAAGACATACATCTTTAAGGTTCATGTGTGAAAGCAACCTGCCACCCACTACCATGCGCCATCCCTCACCCCAAAATGACTTGGGCCAGGTGGGGATTTCTATATTGAGAGTCTGAGAGAGGAAGCCAGATTCCTTCCATCACAGTCACTTATGCTGTTTCATTAAAAAGTACAAGCTCCAATTCAAACTTTTCATTAAGTGACATTAAAATGCCCTAATATTGAGTCATTTTTCTTCCTGCCAAATTAAACATTGTAATCTTTTTATGCTATTTAGTGGATTCTAAGGTTTGGCCAAAATGAAAAGGAGTGGGCAAAGTTTCTTTTTGTTAGACATAAACCAAAACCAAAAACCAGCTGACTCCTAGGCCAGTTCTTTGTGCCTAGAAACTCTAGTCTACTTCTTTAAATATATTTCTAAAGAAAGAAAATTGGGTCACCTATAGTATATTTTCAGTGACTGTTATTTGGTCTTGGTACATGTAGTCTTGAGGACATTATATTAGACAGGAGGCAATTTTCCTTTGATTATGTGATATAGACTCCTGAAAATAAATTCCTCAATCTGTGCCTCAACAAAGGTCATTAAATTCATGGTCACTCTGAGCCCTAGAGCTCTAAAATATTTCCTCTGTGAAACTATATTTTTTTTCTACTACACAACTTTACATTTTTCTTCTATATGATATCTATCTCTGAATTTAAATAAACTATTAACACTGTTTACCATTCTTCCCCAGAGGTAACATGAGCTTGCAGAGCAAAATGCTGGCTTCAGTGTCTATTTTTCTATGCCCAGTTTTAATAAAATGACTACTTAACTTCAATAAATATTTTCTTAATGTGCGTCTAGCATTCCTGAAAAGTAACAAGAGTCAGGCAAAAATTAATAGTGCTCTATAAAAAGCATGAAATGGCACAAAGATGTTTGGTACAGGAACTCTTACTAACAAATGTGCTTTGTCTAATATGCACATTTGATTTATTGATGGATAAATCAGGTGTAAGAGAGATGTGGTGAACTGAAATGGATGAGTAAACACTCCAGTTACTATATGTGTCTAACTTCATGGCCTGTATTTATTTAGGAGGCTAGTCCAGAGAACATAAAGTTGTTTTTCAACCTTAAAATGCATGGCTATAATATAAATGTCTGACGGATTGCAGATTTGTTTGATTTGCACAGGAGGCAACTATCTGCATTCAAGTGGGAGGATGACAGTGCGTGTTGCTGAGCCAACGAGAAAAGCTTTGGCACCCCTGTGCCTGCAACACTTCTTCCCTCCATGAGCAGCTGAACTGACTCCTGTATGTCAGCGCACAGGAACTCCCACACTATCTGTCAGTAATGGACAAAATGCCTCTAACTCAGGTCTCCTTTGTAACAGCGGGTAGAAAAGATTTCATTCCACTTGTAAGGGTGTGCCTGTCCTCTTCCACCTCTCCTCCTCCCCTCACCCCCTCAACCTGTGAAAATCAAAGCCCAAATTCTAGTAAACATGCAAGTACCATCTGTCACTTTTGGATGATGAATTATTGTGAACATTTTTAAAAAGTAAAAAAGAGTTACAGAGAAAGAGAGAGGGGGGGAGTTGATTTTCCTAATACAGTATCCCTCAAAAGAGACTCTGGGGAGAGAGAGAAAAAAAAAACCCACCTCTTTCCCCCCATCCGTTGCTGCAGAAGTGGAAAGGTGGATATAAAAGCATGAGAACCCTGAGGCCACAGAGTTAGAATCAGAGTTAGAATCTGAGACAAAAGAAGATACACAATTTCTTCTTTCTATCATTCTGGTCACACATAAACTAAGAGATCCAGAAACACTGGGACACTCTCGGCTTTTGCTCCGCCTTTGCTTTGCATTAGCATAAATCTGTGTACCTATGTCCCTTTCCCACAGAAAGACACATGTATGGGTCAGATGCCACCTGCATGGTGTTATATTATATACTAGAAAGCAGCTGATCTCTATGAGCAAAGGAGCAGGGCCTCAAAGCACATTAAGATACACACAAGCTGGCGAGTGTCATTTCAGTCTTTCCCCCCCTCCCCCCAGCAATGATTTCTGTAGAAGAGAGATTTGGTAACTGAAACACTGTCATTGTAGTAACTTGCCTGATAAAGAAGGACAAGTGTGTTTTAATAGAAATAAATCTTGTCTACAATGTAACTGCACTAGGTAAAATTTCTGTGGTCAAAGACTGACTGATCCATGGTGCTTGTAGGTAGGAAAGGAAGAGGGAAAATGGGAAAGCAGCAGCCCTGTGATGGAGGTAACTGCTACTGTCCTGAACATTGGCAAACACTGCTTCTAACTCTGAGCACCTCACCTCAAGAAAGGCAGGAGTCCGTCAGGAGCTGCCCAGATGACAGCATAAGCTAAAGATTGGTGGCGGGTGGGGGGGAGCTTTAATAGAAAGAAATATGGAAATTTTTAGAGAAAAAAAAAAGAGAAAACAACAATATAAAAGTATTTTTCAAGCTTAAGGATATTTAAGCAGCAAGGAGTACTGCCAATTCTCTGATTATGGTTAAATGGTTCAAATCAGACACCAATGATAATTCACCTTCTCCAACACATCCTGCCAGTGAAAAAGAACAAACATAGGCCTTTATAGAAACCTGTCTGCAAGCAGAAATAAATTTAATTTTATATACCTCATTTCATGTTTTTATTTTTCTTTTCTGCTGTATTAACTTTAAAAATCAAAGTTAGTAATTAAAATAACTAATAATTTACTAGTGAATTTACAAGAAAATTTTGGAATTGCTGTCATTCAATATATTTACATTATATCCATCACAAAATATACGGACTAATCTGATCTGAGGAAGGTGAACAGAATGACTTAAACCATCAAACTCTATTTTTCTTTTCTCTTGCATGATGATGAATCTCTGAACTTTCATAGGACCATATATTTCACACTGCTGGTGCAGGGGGTTATGAGCCCTGTGCCGTCTTAAACATCACGCTGAGTGATAGTTTGCTTAAAAGATAACAACCCATTATAAACTGCCATGCCAATAAAATGTTTGCGATCCATGAGAACAACAACAATTTTACCTGCCTGAAAACAGCAGCCTATTTCTCCACCCTCCCACCCCCACCCCCACCCCCCCAAAAAAAAAAAGGAATTGTAATTATTCACTCCTTTGTTCTAGGAGTACCCAGTGACAAAAAATCAACAGGTCTAAATACTTTTCTGAATCTCTCCTCTTATCCTATTTATTTCAGTCCTCAGCTATTTTTATAATATTCCTTTAAATTGCTCACATAAGAATAAAGATTTCTTCTGATACTAGACTCCTAGAGTAGTTAGAAATTTTACTACTGAAATACATCATAATCCAGGTGATTTTCCCATGTTCTCTTGGCTCTGTCATAATAGATTTTATCAGATATGTAGCAGTAATGTTATACTGTGTTGGTTTTGGCTCAGGTAGAGTTAATTTTCTTGTAGATAGTAGGGGGCTATGCTTTGGATTTGTGCTGGAAACAGTGTTGGTAATTCAGGGACATTTCAGTTACCGCTGAGCAGCACTTACACCGAGCCAAAGCATTTTCTGCTCCTCACCCCACCCCACCAGTGAGCAGATGGGGGGCACAAGGAGATGGGAGAGGACACAGTCAGAACTGACCCCAGCTGACCCAAGGGACATTCCATACTATAGAGCATCATGCTCAGCTGTAAACTAGGGGAAGAGTTGGCCAAGGCAGCGGCTGCTCAGGACCGGCTGGGTGTCGGTCAATTGGTGAAGGACAATTATTTTCATTTGCATCGCTTGCCTCTCTTGGGGTTTATTTCTCTCTCTTTATTAGTCACTTTTTCTTCACAATTTATTATTATTGTCATGAGTATAAGTATTGTTGTTATTTTTATTATTATTGCTATTATTGTTGTTGTTGTTGTTATAATATTTCAGTCATTAACCTGTTCTTGACACACAAGTTTTCTTACTTTTACCCTTCCAATTCTTTTCCCCCCATGCTGCGAGGAGAGGGGAGTAAGCAAATGGCTGTGTGGTGCTTAGTTTCCCACTGGGGTTAAACCGCAACAGTCCTTTTGGCACCCACCATGGGACCTGAAGGGTTTGAGGTAATAACAGATTGACCAGAGAATACTGGAAGGGATTTATATCTGTTAACAATTGTGGGTCACCATATTGATTCATCTGTTCTCAAGTTTAGTTTATCTGACCTGCACCATGCTCTTTTTTCGCGGTACATGTTAAAGTTTGGTGTTGCCTTTTGCAGTTTGCTGTGTTCTGTAGTTATTAGTGATATTTTGCCTGGCAGATTTGTTATTAAAACACTGACCTTGACCTTAATCTGGTATTTGGGCTCTGTACTCCAGCTATTACTGTACTTGGGGTACCATCTCATGAGGACAATCAACAACAATTCTTCTTCCTTAAGAGGTTTTCTGTGAAGGAAGTACAAAACAGCACCTTTGCTACCTTCTTCTGTAATGTTTTCTCCCTCAATACAATGAATTTTCAATATCTTGAACATCCTTGGCTAGTTAAAATACTTATATTGGTATTTTTTTAGGAATATTGCTTCAGTGTTGTCTAAGGTTAACAAGCAATTTTGGAATATCAACCAGGCTCTGCAAAAGTATGGTCATGGGTGGCATGGCATGTGAGAGAATACAGGCAGAGAACATCTCACCCCCAGTGGTCTCAAACTTCAGCCCCAAACAACTACAGGATCCTGATGAAATGATAGAAAGTTAAAAGAAAAAAAATAATAATAAAAAAATATTGCTGTGGCTATTTGAAAGTAGCATAACTTACAACAGTGTGCTGGGCCCTGGTCAACACGTACCAAACACTGTCCAATATATGCAGCACCCTCAGAGAGAAGAGAGGGACGTCGAGCCAACAACCACTATGGCTAAACCAGACACTAGATCAATTGTCCTTATAACTAAAAAGAAACAACAGAAATCAAAGTCAGCTTGTTTAGTGAGTGATGAAGAAGCTTCACCTAAGCAGGAGCAATAGAAAGAATCAGAAAAGGCACTCTGTTCTGCAGCGGAATGGTCACAAGAACAAGAGGAGGAAGAGACTGAAATTGTGAATGGGACAGAAACCGCCTGATCCCTGTCCTTAAGTGAGCTGTGAGACATGCAGAAGGATTTTAGCCATCAACCAGGTGAGCTAATTCTCAGCTGGTTACTCTTATGCTGGGGTATTGGGGACAACAGCCAGGAACTAAAGGGCAAGGAAGCATGGCAGCCAGGATCCCTTGCTAAAGGTAAAGCCATTGGCAATGGGGTTGGAAAAAGAGCAGGAGTATTCAGTCTTTGGTGGGAACTCCTGTCAAGTGTGAAGGACAGGTATCCCTTCAAGGAAGAACATTTTAAATTCCCTTCAATAAAATGGGCCAGCATTGAGGGAGGTATGCAGTATTTCAGGGAATTACCCGTGCTGGAGGTGATCTATATAACAACCTGGATAACAAGAAAGTATACAAAGACCCAGATGAAACCCAGTGCACACAGTCCACGTGGCAAAAGTTTGTATGGAATGCACCAACATCATACAGTCACACCCTGGTGATAATGAGCCAGGCAGACACAAAATTTTATTTTATTTTATTTTATTTTATTTTATTTTATTTTATTTTATTATTTTACTTTATTTTATTTTATTTTATTTTATTTTATTTTATTTTATTTTATTATTTATTTTACTAATTACAATTACCAAACTGTTCTTAACCCATGAGTTTTCTCAGTTTCACCCTTCCAATTCCCTTCCCCATCCTTCCAGAGGGAGAGCGATCAAGCAGCTGTGTGGGGTTTAGCTGCTGGTTGGAGTTAAACCATAGCATACACAGAGCATCTGATGAAAGGTGAGATCTTAAAGGGGAAAAGGACAGCAATTTATTTCTAGCATACATAAATATTACTGAATGTGCATAGACATCCACTAATTGAGGCGTTACCATTTTACAGAGTGAATTGTCAAAACATAAAACCCTAAAACCTTTCAGAACAGCCTCTACCAACCGAAAGCAGACGGCCAAAATCAATGTACTGGGGGGGGGCGGGCGGCGGGAAGAGAGTACAGAAAGAAAAAGAATGGTGCTGTCAGAAGCGCTTACTTTTAACAAAGCCATAAGCAGCTCTAGGACTGAAGTCCAGTCAAAGTTTTAAATTTTCTCCTATTTTATTGTATTTATACAACATTCTCCTGGCCAAACCATCAAAAGAGATTATCAGTTCCAACAGCCTAACATCTCTATAATTTCAAAGTATAATCTTATGAATACCCTTTATCCTTATTTAAATCAGGTATAACAATCCTATTCTCTGAAGGTGAGTAAAAATGTGTTCTGAAAGATCAGTTTTGAAAGGTCAGATATTTGCAAGTGAAGGTTAGTTGTAGTAGTCTAGTTACTAACACTGTTCATACTTTTCAGGCCAAATACATCATTTGAGAATTAGAAAGTGAGAGTTATTCAAATTTTTAGCTTGATTCATTATAATATGTAAAGGAAAATTCAAACTTTTTAAAGGAGACATAACAGATGAAAGTATGAAAATGGTAATGTTGGAAATACAATAAAGGGGAAAAAGAATAATACATTATAATCTGATTTTTTTGTTTTCCTTGCTCTGGTCTGATTAGGAAATGTTTTGAAATACTGCTACTAAAAGGATGAAAGAGAATGAAATAAGACAGATCAGATACTATGAAAAATATTGTAAGTGCATTTATTTAGATTAAATTAATTACTCTTTGAATGGTACCTGTTGAGACTGTTACATAAATTTGAGAAAAATTATCCAAAATAACTCCAAGACAGTCAACATCAAAGTTTAAAACAAATAAAAAGTAAGGTTTTTTCACTCAATATAGTTTCTTATAGAATTTCAGGGAGAAACGCATGTGGAGTAGTTGCATATTCACAAAATTATTGCTCAAAAGACCTGCTATCAGTCTAATTCCTAAGTCTGCATGTGCTCAGTGTTCATCAGAATGAAACGCCGGGGCACAAACAGTAAAGCAAAACCAGATTAATATTCACAGTACTGGGCTGATGAAATACCTTTTACCTTTAAAATGAAAAGCAGCGAGGACTTAGCTTCCTGCAGAGTACTTTAGTTTCAAAACCCACATAGTTCCTATTCTTAGACCCTCTGAATTCAGCCGCTATTAGCTGAAATTAGCTGAAAAAAATAGCATATATTTGAACTTCAGTTATATTTGAATCTGATAGTGACATTTTTAAGACGTGCATTTGCACACTGAGTAAAACCAAAATCTTAAAGTGAATGAATCATCTAAGACTTGATTTTCAATTTGGCTTCTCAATTTAAAGCACAGTAACATTGACAATATCTAGTCATTTTTACTCCTGGTTTTAAGAAATCTTTCTCTTCCAGATCTACAAAATATTTGTTGGTTGTTTTATTTCTCCGGTCAGCCAGGATAAACTCTTAATTACAGCAATTAATACAATTTAAAAAAAATACCCAACAAGAGTAGATAGGAAATTGGTAAAGAGTTCTGTGTAAGACAATGGGGTTGCATGTAAGCATGAAGCAGCTGTCTCTGCGGTGATACAGGATTTAAGCTGAAGCTGGCATGCACAAGAAGGTTACACATAAAAGTAGATCTTGACTCCATTGCATAATTTACACAATATATAAGTTGTCTAATTATCTTGGAACAAGCGGTCACAACAGTTGGAAATGGTCAGATAGGGGCTGGAAATACAAAATAGATGTTTTGTTCAACGATTCAACAAATAGTTCTGTCATTTGAGTTGTTATTTACAAATCAAAGGCATCATTTTTTGTTAGTGAAATTACCATAAATACCCCTTAGAGGATCTGAATTGTGAGTCTAGGCATAATGACATTAAGTCTGATTCTATGAAGTTCTGATAGTAACTAATCTGAGCTGAATTTTATTCCCCTATAAAACAAGACATCCAGGTATAGGCATCTTACATAGCCCAAGAACCTTGAGATTAAAGTCTCCTACTATTTCCTTAACATGAGTATATCAGAGTCTTGGTCTCCAAAGCCAAAGATTTTACATGCAGAGTAATAATATAATATTAGTAGTATAGAAAATAGTAAAGCAGGCGTACTGAGTGAGACAAAGCTGATAACAGGTTTGAACAAGAGTCCTGTCTTTCCAAATGTACTGTTGCAGGGTGGACTTTGTTGTTCACCCCTGTTCTGCTGACTTGCTTTTCAGCCCATCACCTTCCAAAGGACTTTCTAAGTTAAAAAAGCAGTTCATCCTTTCCCCTGCTTCCTATCCATTCCCACAGGTGTTCAGAAAACTCTCCATTACCCTGAAGTTTGCGGTTTGGGTCCGCTCTCTTTTGCAAGCCAACATTCCTCCTTTCTGCAGGTTCCCCAATCAGCAGCACACAGCATCCTACATGTTTGTTTAGGACTGTATTGTGGGAGGTACTCTCAGCAGAGCACATGTGCTTCCAAGAAACAGGTAAAACACTGGTGCATTTCACAGAGAATTGCTTTGGGGTCATATCACATCATTTAGTCTATTATTTTTAAGAGCAACGGTTCCTGGTGCAAAATCTCTTTTTCATCTTTGTCTCCAGAAAAGCAGCTTAATGCCCTCTTTTAAGATGATATGATGAAAGTTCAAAATATGGATTATTTAAAAAAATCTTATTGCATTTTTATAGCTGCATTTTTTGCGTTTTCTCTGCTATCATTGCATTACTGTAAGGGTCATTGTGGCTCTTTCATTTGACAGTTTTACACGTAAGTCATTTTTATGCCATTCCCACTCAGATTTTTAGAAGAAAAAATATACTGGGTTTTTTTTTTTCCTTCATAACAATATTGTGTTAGCTGTAATGAATATACTTGAAATTGTACTGTTACTGGACTCTTTAAAGTGTCGCATTGCTCCTGAAAACATTTCCAGCTAACATAAGAGAAAAATAACACCTATATGAAGACATTAAGTTTTGCCCCCTCAGCCTGACTTACTCTATGATTCCACTTAAAATAAGGATGTACCTATCTTCTTCAAGGAATGTAATCATGTATGTAAAAATGGCAAGCATTTAAAAATTCAGTTGAAAAACTTATATATTTAATATGTAAAACTGAAAAAGCTGAAGAAATCTGTATCAACTGGGTTTAGTTTTCAGAACTCTTGAGATTCTACATTTTAGGAAAAACAGAACTAATTAATTTCTTTTTAGTAGTCTGTAACCCTCTTGATGATAAACTTTGTAATGTAAGTAATCATCAAGGAAAAAGGAAGCCAAATTAAACAACTGTAGAATCATCTGTTTAAGAGATACAGAATATATATATAATGATAAATGAAGCAAAAAAGAGTGTGTTGGTACCAAAGACTTCTCTTTCTTCATATAAAAATCACATATCCCTCTTTAAATAACAATAATAATAAATATTAAATATTCATGTACACTTTCCTTAAGTATAATCTTCTGAAATAAATCTATTATCTGGATGAAATCTTTAAGTCAAGTCACTTTTGGGACCCATATTAATTTTTTTAAAATTCCCAGGGAACATGAAAATTGGTAGAGAGTATGCAAACAATTGATTTTACAAATTACTGTGTGGCACAACAGTTTAATAAAGAGCACCTAGAATACTTCCATATGTCCTAAAGCATATCAACAGCAGTGAACACCATTATATTCAGCATGAACCCCAGCCACAGTAACTGAGACCTCAGGTCAAGCCTCACTGAAATCAGCAGAACTGCCCAGTTCTATGGTTTTGTAGAGTATATCCAGGAAAAAGAGATTCCTCGCAGGATGAACTACAAAAGATGACATCTAACATGCTGTCATTGATGAGTTTTATATGGATTATCTGGTTGTTTTACACCTTTACATTAGATATCAACGCCTAAAGAATCTCAGTGGTTTTTCCATGGCATGAAATGGCAATCCATCCAATATTTACTTGTTTTAAACAATTTGTAAAAGTACATGGTTTCATAAAGATAACATTATTTTCCCTGTTACCTAAGAGATGTATGTTTCTCCTCTGTATTAAGGAGAGGAAAACAGAGTATGTATTTCTGCAAGAATACAAATGAAATTTAAAAGCAGCTAAACAATTTCTATATCATATCTGATAGCTGAAGTAACTGAAGCAACTAAAATAAAATTTGGAAGTAAAAAAATTGAAGAATTAAACTTACAGAATTTAAATATAGAGGGGTTTTTTTTGAAGCTGAGGGATACGGTGTAACTGGGGGATATTATACTGATAGATATGGTGTATTGTAAATCTAAATGAACATTGTATATCAAAACATCCCTAGTACAATCCAAATTCATCGCATCAAGAGGTATATTCAACTTAACAATGGTATGGTCTGCTATATAGATAACATTAGATGTTTATCGATATGCCCAAAATGTGGATGGGAGCAGGTGTTTCCAGAGACACTGTTCATAATGGTCATTCTTGTGACATGGTCAAAAAACCTTCTGTCCTGGAAAATACATGTTTTCTAGGTTTCCACCTGGAATGGAGAAAAGAACAGGGCTTCTTGCATGTACATGCATGTATGCTCTTTTCTTATGTGACAACATAAATGTTTTATGTGGGAGTATGCTGCCATTCTTGCTTGCCTGCCATGTGCACACACCAAGTCTCTTTCCACAGCGGCAGCAGGTGAATGGATGGTAATAAAGGTCTTTTTAATAAGTCACATAAAATAGTTTCCCTCAGTTCAAATGTTTTTGATAAATATACAGAACTCTGTTGGCATGAGCTGAATTTCTCTCCTATTCACTAGGGGCTATACAGAGAATTAGGTCTCCACATATTGGCAGTCACACATTTCTGCTCTCAGAAATGTAATGCATAGATATCACTGTAAATAATTATGAAGACTTCAAAAGACTGTAAATCTCATGTTAAGACTTCCATATTTAATTTCATTTTCTCAGCAAGATTTGCAACAAAGTATAAATTGTGCCAGATTTCTGGGGTTTTGTGGTAGAAATTGGGCAGTTTACACTAGCTGTAGCTCTGGCTGTGACTATTGACAATGTATGTTAAAGATATTTCTGTATACATACATATACTCGTACAGAAATATAGGTACAAACATGTTAATTTAAATTAACTCAGAATTTGACAAGTAGCTAACATGCAGATTGAACATCATGTATTTCCTACACGTATATCAGATCAAGTTTTCTCTTCCAGAATCAAAAAGGATCACTCCCGTTCCCTGACAAGCCTAAAAGTCAGTCTGTTAAGATTGTTCCAATGAAAGTATTTTTTTCTACATACTTGTGTAGTACTTTCTTTAATCCAGTGCCCATTTCACAGTTGAGTTACAAACTCCAGAGCAGGTTACAAGGGAATACTGAGGGACTTTCATTTATACTGCTACTAGACATAACTTTAATGCTGTTCTTGCATTTAACATCTTTCATCAGTTTACTGGAGCATGAGTCCTATAGTGTACCTCATTGAACTTACCAGTACCTAAGATAGAAATACTCTTACAGAACAGCTCCCAAGAGATGAAAATGGAAAATCAGTTCTTTTATTGCAGATGTAGTAACTTATAGTGTACCATTAGTTTAAGCTTTTCCATTAACTCACTGAATACACTAATACCAATAAAGATTTGAACTGAGTTTCTTCTCCCCCTCCTCAGTCTTCTCTGGGTATGTATTTCCGTAGCATAAGCAGCTTTCAAGGCAAATGTTTTGTAATAGCAGTAAATGATAAAATTATTTCAGAAATACATAATTGAAAGGTATGTTTCAAAGTAAAGGGAGTATTTTCACTATGATATAGGAAAGCAAAGTTTAATTGGAAAGGTTTCATGTAGTTCTCCTTTCAAGCCAGTTCTTGGTAACATAAAACATTTGCATACATTTCATCTTATATTGAGATAAGTCAATTTTTTCTGATAAAGCTGATTTGAGATGAATTCTCAAAAGAAATTAAGAGAATTGTAGATATGGGGAATTCCCACCCCAGCCCCTTTTTTTTTTTTTTTTTTTTTATGCGAGATTAAATGACAAGAGTAAATGAGATTGAATATCTTGGGAGTTAGTATGGCAAATCACTGGAAGCTGATAATGTAAAAAATTAGTAATTTGCAGTTACAGTATTATATTCATCCAGTCCACTGAACAGTTCAGATGAACTACCTGAATTTTTCCTTATAGAGATTTTTTTTTTTTTCTGGAAGTGCAATTTAACCAAAATTAGAAGAAAACCAAAAAACCAAAAACCAAAACCAGCAAAGCATAAAACCCAGCAATTAGTCAGGTTTATTTTTGTTTGAACTCTTTCATATAAAATGAGACTTCTATTTAATTTTTACATTTAATTTTTACTTCAGACTGCATTTTGTAAACAAGGAGTGAGTTTCATAAATATCACCCTTAATCCTTTCAGCTTGTACTTTACACACTTCCTTTTTGATTGGGAAATAAATAACAAGATAATCTGAGAATGCTTCTACTTTCTTCTTGTTTCTACTTCTTTTACTCTTAACTACGTCAAAAAGATTTTGGAAACAGAAAGTCATTTTTTTTACTTCAAATATCTTTCAAATATCCGTTTAGGAAAATAAAATGTTTTCATTCTTCATTATTTCAGAAACATTTCTCTAGGACAACTTTGGTTTCTTCAGACTTCTGTAATACTAGTCCCAGATAAATATAGAAGGAAAAATTGTTCAAAATTATTGTGTTTATTAGCTAAAAAGGCAATAATAGAATTATGTAACCCAAGCAGAAAATGGATCTTGAAGGTTAAATATACATTCACAAATTCTAACTTTATTCCCCAAATAAACTTCATTTATAGATAAAAGCTAGTTATTTTTGTTATGAAATAAGAAGTAGAAGTGAAATAGATATTTAAATTCAGCAAAAAGATAAATATAATAATATTGTGTAGTAATGTGGTAATATGTTATTATTTTTCTTATATTAAATTGTGACAAGGTAGATCACACACATTAATTTTTTTCAGCATTTTCAGTTTTTCCTGCAGAAGATGAGACATTTTTTCTTTTGCTTTTTAAGCTTATAATTTTAAGTCTGAAAATCAAACTGAAAACCTTTGATACTTACACATTTTCCCATTGTGCTGGTGGAACATGACTTCTACAAGCTCAACCACAACATTTAAGGGAAAAAAGTTTAAAATATGTTCTAGCTGCCTCTCACAGTGCTAGCCCACTAGCATTTCTTTTGCTAACCTGCTAAGAACCTGATGGTCTTTCAAAAAAAGAAAAAAAATAAATCCTGCTAAATATAGCAACTTGATAGACAAGGCACCAAAATGCTGATAGTAGCACTTACAAGCAACCTTTAAAGTGAGATTTTTCCTACTTTTGGCCTTTTCTTTACATGATGATTTTCACTGGTTTGACTTTTGAACATAAAAAGGGAAAGTACTATTACATTCCTCTGTTACATAGCAGAACATGTGGCAATCTTGTTACATTCTCCTTAATTCCTGAGAATCATGTTGAAATAACAAATAACCCTCCACATTAGTTGTCTACCTTTGAAACAAAGTAGAAAATATTTTGATGTAATATAAAATAAGAATGTTTTTTGATGAAAAGGTAAATTGTTTGGGGGTATTTTTTGGTTTTTTTTCTTTTTATTATTTAACAAAAATAATAATAGTAATTAACGAAAAAAAAAAGTCTTTATAAAAAGTATTGTGAATACAGACAGGTTCCAGACAGATTTGGCCTTAAATTTCTAAACAAAAGTTTCCAAGATTTTGGTTTGGAAACTCTGTAGACTGAAATACCATATTCTGCATGAAAGCAGTTTGATGGAACTAAACAGCAAACTGCCTCTGTTGCCATAAAGATGTAAACGAACTGAAATGAGTTGCAGTCATCCAGTAATGTCATTCCCTTAATTCTTTCTGAAAAAATGGTAATGTCTCATAACTGACTAGGAAAGAAACTTCAGCAGATCAATAAAAATGCATCAAGTTAATAACCACAGCTTCTATGCAGAATTAAGTGAAGAAAAATCAGGTGCAGTAGCGCAGATAAAAGTTTTTGTATTGAAATATTTCCACAAAGCCTGTCTTTCTTTGATGCTTGTCACTATGCCAACTGTGAGGTGATATGAGAACCTGTAATTTATTATTTTATTAACTTTTCAGAGTGCTAAACTGGTAAGCATAATCCATACCTTATGCAAGAGAAATTACATTTTTTATGTATCTTATTTTGATTGGTGACTGAGAATCAATTTCTCTGTGAGACAATAAATACTAGGACAAGATCCAAAAGTTTTAAAAGGAGTTTTAGAAATGATAGAAAGGCAACTGGATAAATTTTCTCTTCAGTAGAGACCTTTTTGTCTCTTCAGTGGAGAAATTTCTCCTCCATGGATACATTTTTTTCCTGTCTTTTGAACAGTCTTCAGATCTTTTACTTAATTGTTGATTTCACCAAATGGTTTTCTATGTGGAATGCAATTATAACTCAATAGTACTGTAATTATAAAAATATAATATAGTAATTATGAAAATAGTACTACTGGAAACTACCAGTTTTACTTACAGCTTTCCTAGCCACAATTAATGTAAATAATAACATTATTTATGTGGCATTTCAGATACTGTCTGACAGACAAATGGATTTTGCCTTTGCCTGGATAACAAGCAAGTCACAAAATGTGCTACTGCATTATTGAGAAAAAAAATGGAACACGCTATCCTTTGAAAAAAACATATTTTATCACACTCTATTAGATACACTTTTCCCCTCGTTTTGTATTATCTCAAGTAAAAGTGTGTTTGACAATTCACATGCATATGTAGCACACAGTGCTTCTTAAACAAGCCATTAATTTAAATTGAGTCCATTTATTGCAATGGCTGTCCTGGCAATCTTTTCCAGAGTATGGTGAGTATATGTCATAAAATAGTCATTATGTATTTGGATAGAATGTTAACATCCTTAATATTTAAAACTGAA
Source organism: Falco biarmicus (assembly GCF_023638135.1). Classification (NCBI taxonomy): domain Eukaryota; kingdom Metazoa; phylum Chordata; class Aves; order Falconiformes; family Falconidae; genus Falco; species Falco biarmicus. The sequence continues at coordinate 3,388,922 of NC_079311.1, read as the reverse complement.
TAAAATGTTAACATGTATGCATAACATTCTGCACGATACACCTTCGCTGTCTTCCTTAAAATCAGAAAGAAAACCATGTTCCTTTTCCTTTACAACTGGTCACTCCTTTTTAAGCATTTTCCCAGGTGACAGGTATGGCATATGGGATATACAGTATGTTTAGTCTCATATTTTTAGTGCCATTGAGCACCAAACTTATGTAGTAATGAGTAAGAAGCCGCCACAAAGTCTTTGACAAGTGACACAACATTGATTTAAGAAAGTAATTTCAACCTCCTCCATTAGCATCCTCGACTGGCTAGACCCTTGGAAGAGGTTATCTTTTGATTGAGAGAATTTCTGGCTAACACAAGTATACCATGACAGGTGGGCACACTGGGGTTATGTTAATCACCCCACATGCTCTTTTTTCAATAGAAATATAAGAAGAGTAAATTAAATGTTTTGGGAAAGTACAGCCAAATGGGCATAGCGGCCAGCTTGGTTTTTAAGTTCTTCGCTAAAATTAAACAGGGCCTGAAATGAAAGTGTGTGCTGCAGTGGCTTTTGGTCTCAGTTTATAGATGGAACTTAATTGTTAAACTCTCTGAACATATAAGTATCATATTGAACCCAACTTCTGGGTAAAAAGATGAAGGAAGAGAGAAACAGTTTAGAGTACAAGAATATTTATTCTCTAGGTTTGAAATTGTTTCCTATTTTAATTCCTGTGTTGCCTTTATTAGTTTATTTTGACTACCTGCTAGTAGGTCGAAATTTTGTCAAAACATTCAAAGCAAAATTATTCCTCCACAGATCCCATTTATCCCTGCAGCTTGTCCACAGAGCCTTTCATGCAAGAGTTGCCCAGCCACCCTATTTTCTTGGTGCAGGTGATACTGAAAGGGAACAGAGGAAGATAAAAAGGCTGATTAAAAAAGGCCGCTGAGGTACATTCATATGGTATGCAAGTGCTTCTGTGTCCCACAGTATGCAGAAAGGTCATGCATATTTTTTGCTCACAGTTCTTCTCTAGTAATATGGTCCTGTGTTCAGGCCAGTTAAGTACCTGCAAGTCAGAAGTATGGCTGGGCAATGTATTTAGCCTTAAGCTATCTGCAGTGCATCTGACACAGCTTAGATAGAGTCAGATGATGCTCAGAACTACAAGAGAAGTACAAGACAAAATTACCTAAATCCCTAACGCCCATCCCCTGCCAAAAAAAAAAAACCAAAAAAAAAAAAGTGTACTGTGTCACAGGTTCTGAGCACACAGAAAGTAGTCAAAAGTCTGATCAGAGACTCATTAAAAGAATCCTGACACATTACATTAGATAGAACTGCATAGGAAGAAAGGGCTGGTGACAGACCGAAGGAGTGGATGGGGAGGTTGGCTGCATGGGAGGAAAGGACTGGGAGGTCAGGGATGAGATGTTCTGAATATTCCAGAAGAGCACAGAGATTCTTCAGTATTTAGTAAAATTAGACCTAGATTTTACATTAAAAGTCAGTACTTTTGAAATTCCCAGCCATTTTTTGCAAAATGTAAGTTGTTTATATGGTTTAAATAATTTTTCAAGAAGCATGCAGGACTTAGGGTCAAAGGAAAACTTCTCTGCTTTTTTGTGGAGGTGTCATTGGAAAACTGGATTTTTATTTTATCTTTTTCTTTTCTTTGAAAAAAAGTCTTTTATGCAATCAGACATTTTTAAGACAGTGTTGGCAGTCACTCGTTAATACACCTGGGTTAAATATAACTGGTTTGTACTCAACTAGGTTCAGTATAACTAGGTTAAGACTTACAGATTTCAATGTCATTTGACTCTATGCTTATTTAAAATTCCTCAAAAGCTGGAAAAGTATAATTCTCTGAATCTCTAAATTTTCCAGTTCTCTAACACTTAAAATCTTTTTGCCATTCTTTTCTTTTTCATACTTTGTTAGAAACCCATACTCAAATATGATGAACTGTTTTTGGAAGCTAGAACAAAGATGTGAAACTATAGAGCCTGAAGATGACTTAGGAGATTAAGGCAGTGCTATTTAAAGGGAAAAGACTGGGATATTTCAATAAAAACCTGACAAACTATTTATTTAGACAAGGATGAAAAGTCTAAGAACTAGTTACTGCTTTAAGGGGTTTTTTAGAAATAAGGTAAATTATCAAAGAGTGGCTGAAAATCCTATAAAAATTTTACAATTTCCAACACTTAGGCTAAAGGCAATTTTTTTTTTAAATCATTGGCAGTTTACATTCTTTACAGAATGTCTTATAAGCAGGTGAGTGATTTCTAGATCAAAGGCATAGGAAAGGTGGGGATTAATTCCACCTAGCTTTAGCTACCTACAAATAATAAGCAAGTTCCTTATCCTACATACAGCTTCAGGCACCTATGCATTCCATTGACTGTGGCAATGCACTTTTCACCCTCTTTTGTCATAGAAACTACTAGGTAAGACTAAATGACTTGATTTAAGTGGCTAAAAGTAAATTATTCCTGGTCTGGGCTGCTGCAACAGCTAGAAAATTAATGAAAGAAATGGATAAATGGTTCTAGGTAAAAATTTTGATTTTGAAAAGAGGTTACACTGTCTCCATTCATAAATCACTCCTATAATCCACAACAGTTCTACTGAAACCAATAGATTTCAAGTATATAGCTATAAGTGATATCAGTGTGATACCAATTAAACATGAAGATCTTATCTAATTTAAATGAAAAATGAATGCCTATGTAATTTTAAGGTCTCATAATGGCATGATGCAGTCAGAATGTTAATTGAGTAGAATTAGTAGATTGTTATAGAGAAAAGTATTTAGTGATTTATTGTGGTGTTCTTTGATTGTATTTGTTACATTACCAAGAAGATTATTTTAGGTGAATCAGTTTTGTTTTGTTTTTTAAATTTATATATAACAGAAATTACATCAACTCTTAGATCTATATAGTACAGAACAAATTTTAACGATTGTAATAAGGCAATGAAAACTGTTCCTACAAAAGCACAGCTTGTAAATACAATTATGCTAATGCACACTTCTGTATAAAAAACACAGAATGAAGTTACATTATATTTCTATTTGTATTAGATATTCCTGCTTCAGTATAGCCTGGATTATTATTTAAGGTTAAAATTAATGTTATAATTTCTACGTTTAAAAACCTCCCATGAAGACACACATGCAAAAGTCTTAATGTGCTGCTTAATTGAATTTCAGATTCAGAGGTTTGGGATTAATATTAAGGATGGTATTTTGCAGTTTTGGGTGGTAGGGTTTTTTTTTTCCCCTTGAGGTTTGAACACCTGAAATTGCTAATGAAGCATCAACACTACTTCAGCTTTGCTGATAAATGTTACTTGAAAACAGTAAACCAAGGCCTTTTGGGGGACAAAATGCCCTTGAGTCCTTAAGCACCAAGTGCTAATGGCATGGAAACATTCAGATTGCCATGTCTATCTTAGTCTGCTCTAAATGAATTCAATATCAGTGCTCCCACAGCTGTACATACCAATTAATGTGATTATTAATTCAGTAATACTTTATTATTTGTTATGTCTGAGACAGGTGTATTATGCGGGTAGGATTAATTCAGTTTAGCATTAAATGCATGAAATGTAAGCACCCACAGCTTTGCCCAGATTATTATTGTATCTGCAAGTTTTAATTTTACAATTATACAATGTAATATTTTGGGGTTTGGTTTTAACTTTTCTAACTTTATATAGAAAACTTTACAGAGGAAATTTAATGTTATCTTAGATTAAGAATGTACTGAGAAACAAGGCAGAATCAAATTTACAATAACAGGAGTTCAATTTTCAATTAGTACCTTACAGTAATTAGATATTTTACTTAATTTATTTTTGTAGGTTATGTGCTTTCACCTGTACTGCTCTTTCTTCATTTTTTAACCTTATCTGCAGCACAGCAGAGAAATCATCCAATCATCCCACTCTAAGGCTTCTATTTAACTTTTCTTTGTTAGAAGATAGAATATAAATTAACTGTAACTAATGTCTCCACATTTCTATTATGTTAAATTGAAATTAGTCTTAAAAGATAAGAATAAATTCCTTATCCAGTGAAACCTGTTATCAGTTCCTAACATTTTTGTATGATTAACCAGATCCTGTCTGGGTTTTGAATTTGATTCCTATTCTATGATACTTATATACACAATATGTAAAAGCAACTTATTGGAGAATTATCTCTTGTGCTGTATATACAGGAAAAATTCACAAATTTCCTAAGTTATCCCAGTGCCTGGTAAGTCTCTTAATTACAAAATCATTTCATCTGGTTACAAAACCGGGGTGTTTCCCCCACCATTTATTTAAAGTTCCCTTTGTTTAATGCTACTTGTCAGTTGCTATCCAACCCTTTCTGGGTATTTAAACTGTAGCCATCCACAGGACCTGGAAACCATTGAAAGGTTAACTACTACCCTGATCGTATATAAAAAAGTATATAAAACAGCCTTTCTTTGTTCAATGTTTATTTCTGACGTACATCAGTTCTGGATTTATGACCTCCACTGGTGGTTACTGTTGTCTGGCATCCACTCCTGGGATCTCCTAACCATCCCATTGACCTTGCTTCTGCCCTAGCATCTTAACCCATTTCTAGCCTTGTCACGTGGACTTAACAGCACGTTCCTTGGCTTATGATCAGGCTCTCATTTTGCTTTGTGTGGCATCTGCTCCTCTATTGTCTCCCGTTTAGTGTGGTTCTTGGCTATGGTATGTGCCCAGAACATTAACCTCTCCAGCTACGTATGTGCTAGCACATTAAATGGCTCCACAGCTGTGGCCTCAGTGTCAATCAGCCCACACAAATACTATTCCCCCCTGTTATTCACAAAAGTATGACAGTCAGATGTAAACTGTCTACTGCATTATGAGAGGCTCCTCACCTGTGCAAACTCTCAAACTGTGCCTTGAAGTGATGCCAAGGACCGTTCTAGTTTAACAGTAAAGAATTAGAGTGCCCAGGTAGCTAAAGTCACTGGCTGGTGACTAGTACGGATGTAGCCTCTGGTCTATAACCTCAGGTCAACTCTAGTTTTGTATTTGGTATCAGTTGCCGCATATTTTACTCTGATCTTCACTGTCTGCTATTTCACACGCCAGTATCACAACTTTTACAGATTGTTTCTATAAGGTCATATTTTTATTCTATTTGCACTTTTTAAAAGCAAAAATAGCTTATAAGCCTTCTTTAGTATACATTCAGACTTTTTTTCTCCACCCTGAATCTACTGAGGTACTGCTATGTAGTAGTAGTGCATGGCTTCAAGTGCTGTGTATACAGTTACTAAAACTATGTACCAGTTTGTAAATTACTATATTTGCCAATTGCCAATACTTAAAGATATGTCTGTTAGGAATGGCAAAAGAGTCGAGGGAATATCTGTGGAAAAGTATGGAACAAAACCCAAAAATTAAATCAAATCATTATGTCACGAAAAACAGAATTTGGAAAAGAAAAAACAACAAAGATCTATCACATTTCCCGTGAAACTGCTATGTAAAGAATCAAGAAGCTGGAAGACCAGCAGGGTCACATGAATTAAAACAGGCTATACATTTCATTTACTATACATGTACTTTACTAACTGAAGCCATGTACATGTGTACATACTTCAAAAGTTCAACTGCCTGTTGTATAACAAACAGAGCAACTAAAAGCGGACGGGTGACAGTGGCGGGTGACTCTTCTGAGAGGTACAGAGGCACCCGTTTGCCAGCCTGACATACTTCTAGAGAAGTGTGCAGCTTACTGCAGGCTCGGGTCAGGGATGTCACCAGGAGACTACCTAGCCTAGTGCAGTCCACAGACTATCATCTGCTGCTTTTATTTCACATGGGCACCGACGATACCACCAGGAGCAGCGTGAGGAGCACCAAGAAGGATTACAGAGCCCTGGCACGGTGGTGAGAGACTGAAGAACAGGTTTGGTTTTTTTTCATCAGCTCTCCTGGTTAAAAGCAAAGGGTTTGAAAGGGCAAGCTAAATCTTCAAAATCCATAAATAGTTACAGGACTGGTGCTGCAGCCAAGGGTTCGGCTACTTAGACCACGGGACTCACTTTGAGAAACCTGGTCTACTGGGGGCTGATGGGGTTCATCTGACACAGAGGGGGAAGAGCATCTTAGGTCATAGGCTTGCCAAGCGGGTGCAGAGGGCTTTAAAGGAAAGCTGTCAAGGGAGGGGAACCTCAACCCATCCCACTCCTACCAGTTTGACACCAGTGCCAGCAAGAGATGCCCAGAGCCTGGAGAGGGGTCGCAGGGCAGGGGGAGCACCTGAGGAGCAGCACAAAGGAATTCCAGCCGCTCCAGCCAGTCAGTCAGCTCCACCGGGGGCTCAGACTAAATGTTTCTGTGCGAACGCACGTAGCACGGGGGATAAACAAGAGGAGCTGGAGACTTGCACGTGCCTGCAGGGCTGTGATCCGACTGGTGTCACGGAGACATGGTGGGATGGCTCCAGTGCCTGGAGAGCTGGAATGGAAGGATACAGGCTCTTTAGGAAGGACAGGCAGGGCAGACAAGGAGAGGGTGTCACCCGCTGTGTCAGTGACCAGCTGGAGTGCATGGAGCTCCGGCTGGGCAGGGATGAGGAGCCCGGCAAGAGCTCATGGGTCAGGATTACAGGGAGGGCAGGGACAGGTGACATTGCAGTGGGGGCCTGTTACAGGCCACCTGACCAGGAAGGCCGAGCGGATGAAGCCCTCTATAGACAGACAGGAGCAGCCTCAAGTTCACAAGCCCTGGTCCTCATGGGGAACTTCAGTCAGCCCAGTATCTCTTTGAGGGACAACACAGCAGGACACAAGCAATCCTGGAGAGTCCTGGAATGTGTTGATGATAATTTCCTTCTCCAAGTGACAGAGGAGCCAACAAGGTGAGGTGCCACGCTGGGCCTTGCTCTCACCAACAAGGAGGGGCTGGTGGGGAATGTGAAGCTCAAGGGCAGCCTGAGCTGCAGTGGCCATGAACTGGTGGAGTTCAAGGTCTTTAGGGCAGTGAGGAGAGCACGGAGCAAGCTCACTACCCTGGACTTCAGGAGAGCAGACAACGGCCTTTTCAGGGATCTGCTTGGTATAGTACCACGGGATAGAGCCCTGGAGGGAAGAGGGGCCCAGGAAAGCTGGTTGATAGTCAAGGATCACCCCCTCCAAGCTCAGGAGCAATGTGTGCGAACAAAGAGGTTGTCAGGCAAAAGCACCAGCAGATCTGTGTAGATGACCAAGGAGCTCCTGGACAAACTCAAACACAAAAAGGAAGCCTGCAGGGAGTGGAAGTAAGGACAAGTAGCCTGGGAAGAATGCAGAGAAATTGCCCAAGAAGCTAGGGATCAGGTTAAGAAAGCTAAAACCCTGTTAGAAATAAATCTTGCCAGGGATGTCAAGGGCAAAAAGTAAAGCTTCTATAGGTACGTCAGTGATAAAAGCAAGACTAAGGAAGATGTCGGCCCTCTCCAGAAGGAAATGGGAGAGCTGGTTACCTGGCATATGGAGAAGGCTGAGGTATGCAATGACTTTTTTGCCTCGGTTTTCACTGAGAAGTGCTCCAGCCACACCACCCAAGTCACAAAAGGCAAAGGCAGGGACAGGGAGAATGAAGAACCACCTGCTATAGGAAAAGATCCGGCTCAAGATTATCTAAGGGACCTGAAGGTTCATAAGTATATGGGACCTGATGAGATGCCTTCACGTGTCCTCAGGGAACTGGTGGATGAAGTGGCTAAGCCACTATCCATCGTATTTGAAAAGTCGTGGCAGTCCAGTGAAGTTCCCACAGGCTGGAAAAGGGGAAACACAACCCCCATATATAAAAATGGAAATAAGGAAGACCCAGGGAAAACTACAGACCAGTCAGTCTCAACTCTGTGCCTGGCAGGTTCATGCAGCAGATCCTCCTGGAAACTATGCAAAGGCCCATGGAAAATAAGGAGGTGATTGGTGACAGCCAACATGGCTTCACTAAAGCTAAATTGTGCCTGGCAAATTTAGTTGCCTTCTACAATGGGGTTACAGCATGGCTGGATGAGGGAAGAGCAACTGACACAAACTATCTGGACTTCTGCAAAGCTTTTGACACTGTTCCACATGACATGCTTGTCTCTAAGTTGGAGAGACATGGATTTGACAGTTGGACCACCCAGTGGATAAGGAATTGGCTGGATGGTTGCACTCAAAGAGTTGCAATTAATGGCTCAATGTCCAACCAAAGACTGGTGATGAGTGGCTTCCTCAGGGGACCATACTGGGACCAGTGCTGTTCAACATCTTTATTGGTGGCATGGACAGTGGGATTGAATGCACCCTTAGCAAGTTTGCCGAGGACACCAAGGTGAGTGGTGTGGTCAACACACTGGAGGGAAGGGATGCCCTCCAGAGGTACCTGGACAGGACTGGCAGGTAGGCCCATGCAAAACTTGTGAAGTTCAACAACACCAATTGCAAGGTCCTGCACACAGCTTGGGCCAACCCCCAGTATCAATACAGGCTGGGCAGAGAATGGATTGAGAGCAGCCCTGAGGAGAAGGGCTTCAGGGTGCTGTTTGATGAGAAGCTTGATGTGACGCGGCTATGTCCTCTTGAAGCCCAGAAAGCCACTTGTATCCTGGGCTGCATCAAAAGAAGCCTGGCCAGCAGGTTGAGGGAGGGGATTCTCCCCCTCTACTCCGGTCTCATGAGGCCTTACCTGGAGTGCTGCCTTTGACTGTGGGGGGCCCCAACATAGGAACAACATCAGCCCGTTGGAATGAGTGCAGATCAGGGCCACAAAGAGGATCAGAAGGCTGGAGCACCTCTCCTATGAGGACAGGCTGGAAGACAGGCTTGTTCAGCCTGGAGAAGACTCGGGGGAGACCTACTTGTGGCCTTTCAATACTTGAAAAGGGACCTATAATAAAGATGGGGACAAACTTTTTAGCAGGGCCTGTAGCAATAAGACAAGGGATAATGGCTTTAAACTGAAAGAGGGTAAGTTTAGATTAGATATAGGGAAGTTCTCCACTATGAGAGTGATGAGACACTGGAACAGGTTGCTCAGAGAAGTTGTGGATGCCCCATTCCTGGAAGAGTTCAAGGGCAGGTTCGATGGGCCTTGGAGCACCTAAGGGAAGGTGTCCCTGCCTACAGCAGTAAGGGTTGGAATGAGATGATCTTTAAGGTTCCTTCTAACCCAAACCATTCTATGATTCTGTGATTCTACTTATTTTTAATTGGCTGTACCCAAGAATGAACAAAAATGCTTCATTGTTTTTTGTAGAATAGACTGGAAAAGAAAATTTCAGTTGGAAGGAACTTACAGTGATCACCTAGTCCAACTGCCTGACCCAGTCAAAACTAACCAAGTTAAAGGATATTCTTAAGCGAGTTGTCCAAAAGTCTCTTAAGCACTGACAGGCTTGGAGCATTGTTCACCTGTCTACGAAACCTGTTCCAGTGCCTGACCACCCTCTCGGTACGGAAATACTTCCTAATATCCAGCCTAAACCACCCTTGGTGCAGCTTTGAACCATTCCCACACACTCTATCACCAGATACCAGGGAGATCAGCATCTCCTTCCACTTCCTTTCCTCAGGAAACTGCAAAGAACAATGAGGTTACCCCCTCAGCCTCGTTTCCTTCAAAGTTGTTAGCTGCCCTTCATAGGACAGTCCTTTGAGCCCTTTCACCAGATTTGATGCCCTTCTAGATGCCTTCAAGGACTTTCACATCCTTCTTGAATTGTGGGGCTCAGAAATGCACACAGTATTCAAGGTGAGGCCACACCAACGGTGAAGACAGAGGGATAATCCCCTCTTTAGCGGGGCTGGTCACGCTGTGTTTGATGCAACCCAGGACGCAGTTTGCCCTCTCGGCTGCCAGGGCACACTGCTGGCTCATATCGATCCTGCTGCCACCCAGCACCCCCAGATCCCTTCCGCAGGGCTGCTCTCCAGCCACTCGTCTCCCAATTTACTTATGCCTGGTGTTACTCCGTCCAAGGTGCAGAATCTGGCATTTGGACCTGTTAAATTTCACCCCATTACTCATTGCCCAATGATCCAGTCTCTCTAGAACGCTTGCAAGGCCTCTTGCCCCTCAAGAGGGACAACAGCACCTCTCAGTTTGGTATCATCAGTTAGCTTGCTAATGGTACATTCAAGTCCTTCATCCAGATTGTTGATAAATATATTGAACGGAATTGGCCGTAGAACTGAGCCCTGAGGAACACCGCTGGTGACCGGGCACCAGCCAAACGTAGCCCCATCCACTACAGCCCTTCGCACCCTTCAGCCAGTTCTTCACCCAGCACACCATGAACCCACTCATACCACAGCTGGACAACTTGTGCAGAAGGGTGTTGTGAGGAACAGTATCAAAAGCCTTGCTAAAATCATAAGAAAATATATCTATTTCAATGAAGAGATTAATGTAAGTTAAATACAATCAAAAAAGAACTCCAAATTTTTGCAAGTTTTATTTTGATACCTAGGTATTGTAACTACTTTTTTTCTTTATTTTCCCAAAGGTAGTTATTCATCCATATGAAAATACTTTCTTCCCTTTTTTTGGAATCCAAAGTTTACTGGTGGGTACTTCAAAAAAAAGAAGAAAACAGACATTTTAGTCAATATTGGTTTTCAGACTCACTTCACTGTTAGTCCATGTGAATGGTAGTCCACAGGTAGCTATTACTGTTAAGCAGATGGAGCGCACAAAAGATTGTAAGACTAAACGGGCAAGGACTGACAGCTCTTGCAACTCACTGAGCCATACAAGATAAGCGATGAGTCAGAGCTGGAGCCCTACTGAGAAAGATCAATAGTGAATGCATTATCATAGTTATTTCCAATGACAGGAATAATAATGCAGTATTTATTTCTGGCACAAGGTTGTTTCAAGCATCATTTTTTCCCCTCTCATGATTTGGGATGTACTTCATTCTAGAGCAAAATAGAGATACCTCACTGTGTTTAATACTATGATTCGACTCAATCTAGCTACCAAATACATTTTTTCACATTATATTGGTTAATTAAACTTTCTATGAAGATTGTGGTAATTGAGTGTAAGGCTCCCATTAACAGCAGGAAGATTGCAAGGCAGTAATGTAACCTTCTAAAGTTTTAGCACTCCTGTCTGTGAAATAAAGGGGAATAAACAAACATCTAGCCTGTGGCTTTACATCAGCTGAAACATAGAAAACACAGGTAAGAGGAACAAAATAAAAAACATTTCTCCTAACCAAGGAAAGAGACTACATGGGAAATATAAGAAGGCTAAAGCTAGGCATAATTCAGATGTTCCTGAAGGGATAGATTTTTGCTCATTTTAGCCTTTATGGTTTTTAATCTGTTGACTTTCACTAAAATGTTTAGATCCTAAACCTCTTTGACACATTGTCACTTTTTTTCTTTTCCCCACTAAGCCATCATGAATATCCGATGCCAAAATGTAAATTGGTAGCTATTTCCTTATTTTTTGTGTGGTAAAACTGCTTCAAGAAAATTATCGAAAAGCCTATAAGGAATGAAGTCAAAATCATAACTAGAAATAAAACTGAAAGCTTTCTAGCTTCTGGTTCTGTGAACCTGTATATATTTATGATCATCTAAAATAAAGCATCCCTCATATAAATATCTGGAAGTGCACTTTACCATTTAAAGTTAGTGCTTCAAATTTGAATCAAGTACTCAGCACCTCCTAATTTTTAAAAACCTAATGGATCCTTTATGTACATTTTTCAGTAAATTTTGAAACACAGCTTTGCTTTGATATGTTTATTGTCAATTGTCTTGATGTGTTTATTGTAAAGTGTCAGCCCCTTGTCACATCGGTGCAATTTGTTTTACAACTTATCTGCTGATTCCTTAGGAAGTGTTTTGACTTCCCATAAACTGGGGGTTATTGTCAAAGACTTTTATAGATACAGAGATATATATCTATAGACATAGATATTCCACTACTTCTTTATCCATCTGGTTTAGCATTGTAATCAGAGAGGAATATCAAAGACTATCAACTAAAGTAGGATAAAGAACAACATTTCCTTTAATTGCTTCTCAGTTTGTTTTCTCAAGCCACTTGCCTCAATCTTTTCAGATTCTTTTAGGTGGAATCTTCTTGTTTTAACAAACCTAAACAATAAATCCTGAAATGGTGATTATCCTTACACTTAAATTTGGTCATTCTTAGCACTGCTTTTATCAAAAAAATCAGGACATGTTGGCTATCACAATTTTCTAAGCTTCAGACAGATTAGGACCTCAGCCTTTGCCATTGATACTTACAAATTGGGTGAATGAGGGAAGGAACTGAAAAGGGTATGACTCATTCCCAATTTATTCTATTAATTCTGGGCTACATTCAGCCAGATGGGTAGAGATCAACGTTCAGGATAGTGGAAAAAAGCAGTATATTATTAGTTAAGAGGGCATCTTGGAAATCAAAATGACTTAGATCTTTCTTAGATCCAGCAGGTAATAGGGGAAAAGAAATTACGAGCACATGCTTCTACAGAAAGTACAAAGTGGACTTCCGGATTCTAATAAGCCAGCTCTGTTCTTCAGTCATTAAGTGGTAAAGTTAGAAAACTTCTTCCTGAGGTTTTCTTGAAATTTTGCTAAGTACTTTACAAGCATGTTGAGAAAAAGCATCTAAATTTATTATGTTCTAAATAATTAACTCTTCCAATTTTATATTTTTTCAGAGAAAATACGTGCCTTCAGAAGGAATATTAGTTATAAATAGAAAATCTTTAACTCTAGTGAGCTGAAATAGTGGTCTGACTGGACAATCTTATAGTTTTCAATGAGTCACATTCCAATTTTACATAATTCAAATATGGATATTGAAAGTATGGCACACACCTGCTGAAGCACAGACAACAGGTAGGCTTTCCATGCCTCTGAATGATTTTCATAAAAATATATATTTTAGTCATAATAAGCATTTATTCTTTAGGTATTTATAAATGTATAAATTCCCTGAGCAGAAAGTCCGAGTTGTGATTTGCCAACATATAGAGGAGGGAACTGAGGCAGCATGTGGCTAGCAGTTGCTTAAGTCCAGTAGCCCCTGCTTCACACCTAGCAGTAGTGATGTTCTGGTTTGTTCCAAAAAAATAAGTGCTGAAAAAAGACATGACTGCCAGAAGCTATTGGTTTGTCCCAACAACATCACCACAGGAGGCAGAAATGTCTAATGATTTACCTCAGTGACCATCCTCTGGGTGCTGTAGTTGAGCACCTCAAGCTCCCTGGCCAAAGACTTCAGGTATTCGCCTAATCTTACATGTCCCAGAAAGTCACTGAACTGTTCTAGAAAGCAATTACTTTTGGGAAATGTTAATATCAGATTTCTTAACTTACACCTCATAAATAGTCAAATATAAACATCTATAGGAACATACAGAAGGTCACGTAAACCTTCAAACATTACTTTTCGAAAACAGGGAACACTTTGATGTTTGTCTCTTTGCCAGATACTCTGTGTTACTCAAGAAGGTGATGTTCTCCTTCCTAAGGCAAATCCCGCTGCCTGTTCTGCACTGAATTAAGCCATAAACTTTGGAGCAAAGCAATAAGCTTGTAAACGCATTAAATGAAGCTCAGCATCCACGCAGATGTTCCCTCTGACTACTACACTGTGTCAGGTAACAAGACCGTGTAGGTTCAGCTGAATCTGCTAACAGGCAGTCTTGCAGGCAAGAATTACTTGTTTGTGTGCATTACTAAAATTCTGCATAGCAACTATGGTTCCCTGGTATCTATCAGATATGAATTAACTCTGACACTCAAAAGGTTCTTTTAATATGTTGTTCTTTGTGTTGTTTAGGCTGGACTCCATCTTCCCATGCACTCTGCCAGATTTTTATCAATCAAATGCAAAATAAGTGGTTCAAATAGCATTTGTAAAACTATGTGTCTACTTAACCCTTTCAATATGTTACCAGGTATAAGTATGACGTGGCTAAGATCTAGTGTCTGCTGTTAGGCATGCCCTTCACTTTTTTCTGCCTTTGGCTGGCCTTCCCATCACACAACCATGAACAAATTCAGGGGCTCTTCCACTGTTCCTTGTTACTTCACCCAGAAGGACGCCTCTTGTCCTTGCCTTAGCAGCCCTCTATTCCCTCCTATGTGAATAACAATACAAAAAAACTGCAGTTTTTCTGGAATCAAAAGGTTAAATATTTTGAAAACCATACAGTGAAAAGAATTATTCTGGGTTATGTTCAATAATTACAGTGGACTGTCCTACTGCAACCATCAAGACACATAGCCTCTAAGGAGGCTGACCAAAGCTAACTCAACATCCAGGTATATTTTCTGTCTCACATCTAGAGACAAATAACTTTCTGAGGCACCACAGGCATTTTTAATATCTGGGGGTTGAAACAAACATGATCATCAATTGGTTTTATATAGTCTACACCAATTCATTCCCAGTAGTTCAAAGAAATTCCTAATTAGTTTAGTGACTTCTGAATATTCCCACTGGATGAATATCAACATCAAAAAAATGAACCCTGGAACCCAATTATGACAAGAAATTAAGAAGATGCATGAAGATTGCAGTCCTGATGTTATCCAGGTAACAAAGGATTTTCTAATTGGCAACCATTATTCTGGCACTTTATAGCTATTTAACAACTACACATCTCATATATGTATACTTAAATAAATAACTTCAGGAAATAAGAGAAGTACAAAAACATGTTTGATGTACTGAATTATGTTTGTTATGAATATCATAATACACTATGTATCTACTGCATTTTATTACTCTTTAATATTATAAAATATAATATTTTATATTTATTATTCTTTAATATATTATTTAATATAATAATTTAATATTATATAATATAAAAGTATTTTCGATTATAGAAATATTTTTAGCTTCCCTAGCAGTTTGTGCCTGTTCCACTCCTCTGTCCAACAGCCCAGTTATTTCTACCATAGTATGATAGATGGTTATATTTCAGAGTTTTCTCAATGAAGAAAAGGAAATAACAATGAAATGTAACATAAATACTACAGAAAAGGTTAATTAAATGCATATCTTTGATTAAATATTGTAGCATGCTGAAGAGCAGGCCACCATCACCTTCAAAATAACGAAGCTGGCTTCTGGCTATAGGGCAACAATGTGAATGATTTTGATCATTTTTCTTTCAATGTTAAAGAAGTTCATGAAATTGAAGTAATACCTCAAATTCTAATGTAAGACAATAAAGATATCTTTTTTCATTATTCCTTTATGATCCTGCTGAAAATGCTAGGGCCTTTGAAATAAATCACCATCAGTGTCATGTTGGACTGCTACAGCTTGAAAAACTAAAAACACTAAAAAGCAACGAATCACAAGCAAAGATTCACAAAGGAAAGGTATGATACCTCTTTCATTTAGAAAACATATTTCAAACACAATAAACTTTGAACTGATCAGCTGAAACACTAAGAAAAAGCAATAATTTTCCTAGTGTTTTTTAGGTGGTGAAAAAAATAATAATAAAGATGGCATTCTCTGCCCCTCATACACACACTACCTGAGACCATATAAAGAAGACCTGCACTCACTTTGTACTTAATTCCTCAGAGAAGCCTCTGAAAAATTACAGCTTGCTTCTGAAGTAATTCTGCAAAGTGACCAGGTGCCCCCAGTTTTAATGGACTGTATCAGCCTCACAGGGATTGCTACTGGAACATTAACTTGTCCCTTTTAAAGCCACAAACTGAAAAGGCACAGTATTTTGCTGACTTTCTGAAAGAGGACAATTTCAAGAATGTTTACCCAAAACACAGCATTCATTTCACACAAGAAAATTGTAGAGACAGCTTCACCCTTTTCTGGATGCTAAAATTGAAGCCAAACAGCTTTTCCTTCACAGTTTGTGTTTGCTGAAGATGCTGAATGTGTATTTATAGCCATTAATAGCTTTTCACCAGTGGCTCAGAACAATGAAGCTCAACGGCTTGGGGTTGTTCATTTTCAGCTACCATGGAAAATCCTAAGGATCTCATCCAGTTTAGCTTGTAAAGTACCAAGTACTTTTTGTCAGATATCAAACACTCTAAAACTCCACAAGCAATCAGAAATGTCTGAATAAAGCTTCACATAACTTAACTAAAATGACCATTTAAAGAGTAACTGGTAATTTAATAATCACAAGGAAATCTGAATGTGACAAAATCCTTTAAATGAAATAGCATGAGCTCTCAGAAAGACTATTCTGAAAACAGAACAAAGATAAATAATTTACAGAACAATGTAAATAAATCCTTTTATAAGTTCTCCCTTTTTTTGTTTTACTAATTATTTAACAAATAATTAGTTTAACTTACCACATACTACATGAAAAGTCTTATGCACTAGTTACTACGCTGTAAAAGAAAACAACTTGACAGCATTTTACCCACAAACACAACCAGAGGTTTGGCAGGAAACTTTCTGCCACACTGGAAAAAGTAGATCAGGGAAACAGAATTTTAAAAGGAAAAGACTGGACAGACAGTAGTGATAAGAAGAATTGTTCTGGCAGCTAAAAATGACAGAAAGTATGATTTTTGTGATAGATACTAAGTGAAATCAAAGTTGGCAAATTAGGTAAATTTCTCTTATTTCTTACAAGACAAACTTATGAATTATGGTAGTGTCATTATGCAGACTACAATTTCCACTTGAATAATCCAAAAGGTTTTTAGCCAACATATTACTCCTCAATAATGCTATAGAATTTGCTATATATGTGTAGAGTGTCTCACTATCTAATTAAAAAATCAAGATAATCTAAGCAAGAGGTAATCTCCAGCCTTTCATAACTATGCATACTTATGAGATTTTAGAACAATTCAGCTTTATGTACATCAGAAAGAGAAAAACTGCTGTTCTGTGCTCATAATATGCTGAAGTTATAAAAAGACTTTATATTAAATGAGCCACAAGAAATTAAAGTCAATCAGAACCTGGTAAAATTCAGTTCTGTCATTTGGATGTTTGTTTCAGCATCAGTTAAGACGGGGATGCTAGATAAAGGGGATAGAAAAGAAATAAAAAGGTATTTTTGCAGATTGATGTTGCTACTACAATACGCAGACAAAACACATTGTTATACCTAGGTTGAGCTAATGTTTAGTGAAAATACATGATGAACAGAAACTTAGAGTAAATGGTAGTCAGGAGTAAGGAAAAAGCAGGAAATTCTACTCATGCACAAATCCATTGCAGAGGAAAGGTTATTTCTGGTATTGTTAGTTATCAGAAAAAAAGTTATAAGGGTCATGGAGAAAGCCGGAGATCATGGAGGGACCTAAGATAAGAGTGAGTAATCCTGAGAAATATTCAGAATGAATGGCTTTTCATACACTGAATATGGGAGATATTTAGGGTTGGTTTTTTTTTAAAATAAAAAGAAAAGAGCAAACAAGTTGTTCAGAAAACAAGAGTGTCTTACCTGGGTGAACATATTCTGGAGAAGGGTTTCAGCAAGTCCCATATTCACGTCAGTAAATCACACACAAGGTGATCGAGCAGTTAGTAAGGGACTCTTGTATGACCTAAGGTTTCATGTCAAGACTCTCCCAATAAAGACCTGCCAGCATCCACCATCCAACTGTCCTGCACATAGAGCTCTGAGGAGCTGTGACAAAAGTTGCGCTGCAGTTTCATCTCATCAGTAGTATCTGAGTACAGAGTTTATATGGGCAATAGCTTTCTCCTTTCCCAATGAAACTCATTTATTTTTTCCCTTTTGCTTTTCTCATCAACAATCATTTTTAGCTTGTTAATTGCCAGACCAATAGTTTCAGTTGCTCTTTAATAAACTGATTCATAAGTATGGTAATGGGAAATAATTCCTTAAATCAACCCTAAACACAACAATCTATGTCTGTATCATACATCATGAGGGAAAACTTTTTAAATGACTGCTATTAAGCCAAGAAATTTGGTAAAAAAATAATTTTCTTGATTGGACTCTTATTGCCTCCAATTGCAGTATGTGGTCTGTTACCCTTTTAAAAATTGTGATATTATCATTTCAACTTCCATAATGATTCTTAAGTCAAATAAAAGTCTTCATACTAACCTTACTCAAAGTATTTCGACAAGCTGTAATTTTTATATGGCTAAGTTAAAAAAAAAAAATCATTGGCTAAACCCATGACATTCTTTTCTCTGTTAACCCAATATATAAATAAGCCAATAAAAACATTAACTCATCTTAATTTTTAGCAGGGCAAAGCCTCTGTTCTGCATCAGGAATCCCAGAGAGTCAAGATGGGAGAGAGAAAAAATAAGGCAACATGTTTTTAAATTAGTGGTTTTATGTTTGTCTCTAGCTTTATAATTTTTAAATGGGTTTAATTCTTGCTTTGCACTGAGCATAAGAAAAAATATTGCAGAGCAAACCCAGACTGTAAAAATTGTAAGTAGCAATATGCAATATGATAAATAAGCAATATATATATGCAATCAGCAAATATGTATTTAACTATTTAAATAAAAACATACGCTGTCTTTCTGAAGCCATACAAAAGATCCATATTGGAATTAGAACATTTCATTCTTTATAGTTTGAGCAACTGCTCAAACTGAGTATTGTTTCATGAACCTTTTTATTTTGTTAGTTCTCTTTTATTACATCCATAGAACTTGGACACAAAAATGTAGTCTGAGGATAACATTAAAAAGACAAGTTTAAAAATAGCCCTTCTTTAATAAAATAGAGTCAGTTATTTCACTACCCCTGTTTAGTTCTCCAGTTTAGTGTACAAGATACGCTGTTTATTTTACCTTCTCTGCACAGCTTCGCATTTGTAAGTCTCAAATCTTTCTCAGCCGGCTGCAGTTTCCACTCCTGTTACTCTCTGTTTTTTATTACAACAACTCTCTGTGGCTTTTTACAGCCAAGTTGTAACATTTGTTGATGCTCCAAATTGCCTCTCATCTTCTAACTTAATCATGGGCAGTTTCCACAAAAATGCACCCAAGAGAGTTATAAAACAAATGTCCAGAGGGAGAGTTTGTTTACCTATTGAATGAAGTTCCAACTTAGTAACTAGATGCCACATCAGTAAAGCGTTTTACTTAGTGCACAATCATCTTCTGTCCATACCATTTCAAGCCTCTTAAAGCCTACCACTCGAACAGAAGGAACCAGCCCTGTCGGACAGTATATGCGCCAAAGACATAAGGCAAGAAATGAGGTGAAGAACTGAGAGATTCCCCTCATAGGCTGGGGGTACAACTGAACCTCATGGATTAACTTATTCTAAAATACTTAGTTTCTGCTATACAGTTTGAAAGTTAAAAAACAAACAGCTAACAGACAAAAATTGAAATTCTAATGGATCTTATATTTTAAGTTAGAAAATCTAAAGAAACCATTACATGCACACCAGTTCATTTCTAAAATATGTATGTGTTCACAGACCCATCTTTCTGAAGAAAAGTCCTTCTGTCTGAGGTTGACAACACACCTTTTATGAAGAGTCAACATTTTTTATTAGCAAAAAGCAAGTGGAGACCAAGCAAACATGGTATTTCCACAGAAAATGGAAGTGGTTCTTTCATTGGATATTATACTGGATACATAAAGTATATTTAAATAACTATTCCCTTTTGTAGTTTTCATAGCCTTATTTTTATTATTTCTTATCACACAGAATTCTGTGACTGCCCTCTGGCTCTTCTTAGTCTGCTAATATTGAAAAGTGTGATTTGCCATTAGTAAACTTAAAGCCAGGAAAAAGGACTTCTGAATATTTTTTCTGATTATTAATGTGAAATGGTTTGGCTCGTTTTTTAAGTGAATACATGCTGTGCCTACAGATCCTGCAAATTCAGATGTACTTGCTGCTAAAGCAGCCATGGTGCCCTGATCAAAATCACTGCATAAAAAATATAATTAGATAATAATTCTCTGTAAAAATGAGTTGCAAAAATATTTAAAGTTTAATTTGGTTTTCCTATTTCATGACAGCCACAAAGTTTAATTAACCTAAGTACACAAGATTACAAGTTAAATTGTAGATGTTGTCACTGTTGATTAAAAGCACAGATGATTATAATTAACTACAGTGGTATAAAGCTTTACACAAAAAGTCATGCATACAAATAAGCAGAATCTGGCCTCAAAATTATTGCATAGATTGAAGACTAGACCTAGTCCCATCCCACATGTTAATCTTCTCTGTTTCCAAGGCTTGTGAAAGCTGTCTAAACAAATTTGTCTAAAAAATTGCAATAGCACTGATATAATCTATTACTGTCTTGACCACTTAGAGTGAGACATGTTTTGGTAATATACTTTGTATGTATAAACTTACCCTGCAGTGTCACAAAATCAAAATTCTTGTTCCTTGATAGTGAAGATTACTAGTATCTGGGCATTCCTGATTCTGGAAATTAATTTCCTTGGCTCACAGGTAAAACTCATTTTAAAGTCAACCCATTTTCATCTCTTCAATCACTTTTGGTGTTGGGGTCCAAAGTACTGAAAAGAGAAAAAGCACTCCACCTCTTCTCTCTCATACCTGAACCAGACACATTTTCTACCTTCTAGGTCATTTTCTTTTATCACAGCACTTGCAAAGAAAAGATGTTGAAAGCAGTTGTATACCAGGAAAAACTTCTTCATTATGAGGGATGTCAGCTTTTGAATGTTTTGTGCAGAGAACCTCTGCAGTCTTTATCCTTAACGATACCCAAAACTCAGCAGGACACATCTTCAAGCAATCTGCTCTAGCTGGACCTGCTTTGAGAAGAGATTGAGGTACAGGACCTCCAGTCTCTTACAGTCCAACTATTGTTCCATGCTTACACCGTGGTTTTATTTGAGGGCATTTTTGCTGTCTTTCACACCTTTGATACGCAATCTTACAAGCTCCTTGAAAATTGTATAACCAGTTTGAACTCATTATTTTCTAATAACAGTTTTACTCACATATTGATATTAATGACTTTATTTTACAATAACAGTTCTTAGTGTTGTCAATGGCATCATAAAAAAAATATGGGCAATAATTAATAAAAGTTAGAGTTTTGGTAACAGCTTAGGTCAATCATTTGGAAACCAAGATCTCTTTGTGATGGAAATAGAAAAACACACTTCTACACTTTCTGTGGAAGAAACTCATTTAACACTTGATATTTTTGCAAAAAGCTCTTCTAGACTTGGAAATGCAAATGAAACTCCAGATACTGTTTGGAAATTGTTCCAGATATTGCTTGGAAAACAATAATGGTGTTGAAATCAGAAAAGGCAGTTACAAACGGTCTTGAGTAATCTGTATGCAAAAGCTATTCAAGGAATCTGCAGTCAGGACAGAGAAAGACCAGACACAGGGAACTTAAATAATACAATACAGACAAAACACAATGAGTTTTATATAATTTTCAGCTATGCCAAAGAATATAATGAAAACATATAATTTGAAAGAGATCAACAGGATCAACCATAGCTTCCATTGCAATTTGATACTTTCAGGGTTAAAAAAAAAAAAAAGGATATTCAAAATACACATATTACATTGCTTTTATTACTAATGCAGTACCTTTTAAAGAATTTGCATACTATCTATTTTATTGATCAACATTGTTTCTGTGAGAAAAGAAATACCAAACAAGTCAAATTACCCAAATAACTAACATCAGATAATTGTTATTTATTATTGTCAATATCTATTTAGTCATTCTCTTTCCTTACTCTTATTTTTTTTAGAATGTCAAAAAACCTATTTCAATATAATAATAATTCAATATAAGGTATCTTGACATTTATTTTTTCATTTTTTAGGCAGCCTTGAATTATTATCATCTTTTCTACCTGTCAGTTTTCTGAACTAAGCACAGAGCATTTTATGACATGGAAATTAATCTGGCAAGAAAGGCAGCAGAAACAGCATCTTGTCTTTGCTTTTTTTTTAATAAAAATTCTGTATCACTGTCTCCTGCTTGCTTGCTTGCTTTTGTCCTACATGGTTGTTCTACCTTAAAATCAAAACAAAACAAAAAAACTCAACAACCACCTTTTTTAAAAAAGGTTTAGAATTTTTTGTTCTAGCGCTGAAGCAGAAGAGAAAATTGTAATCTTCAGTGAAAATATTTTATGTCTCTCTTACACTGATACAAATCAATCTAGTTCTGTATGGCAGTGACCACACATTAGTTTTGTTTGCACTTGCCAAACTTTTCTGAGATATCAAGTCACTGAATTGCTTTAGTAAGTCAAGACTGAGGAAAGCCCAGGTAACTGTTGCCTGGAGCAGACATGTATGCAAATTTGGCAGTTAGAATATTCGGAAAGTTATGGTGAGTAAAAAGCTGTGACAACTTATAAATAGGCATTCCACATGTTTAAAATAAAAACTCAGTGATTACTTATGAGAATCAGAAATTCTGTTTATACTAAGGATTCTTTGGCTAGCTTTGGTGAATATGCCATTAAGCTGAAGACCCTTTTAAGGTTATAAACCTAGAAAATTAGTTAGTCTAGTTCCCTCCTTTCTGTTTCTACGGTTTACTGCAAAAGTTAAATGGCTGAACTTATGTCTGATATTCTTGAAACAGAAGTTCCATTTTTCCTGGGACACTGGATGAAATCACATGATTTTTCAAAACTTCCAGAGTAGAAAACCAGAATGTACTGAGATTTCACTGGTGCTTTATTTTATCATTCACACCAAAACTCACACACTCACATACACAGACACACTTTTTTTCCTCTTAAATCTTCTGGTGAGCAAAAACCGGGTACTGTCTTAGTATTCACATTTTAATGAAAAATCTGTCCACAAGAAAAACAAAAACAGGGGACCCCACTTCTAGACATCAACTGGACAGAAATACTCCCTACAGCCCCGTGTGTTAGGGAGATTGGGTGAGGCTGCCCACATGCAGTCACCTAGAGCCATTGAAGGGGGCTACCATCTGCCATAGGGAGCTGGTGGTTATGACACAGGAGAGCTGTACTTCTTTGAAGAGGCAGCTAGAGGTTCAGTAGGATACCTTAAAATGCCTAAAATTACACCAGGCACCTGTGGCTAGGTAAGTGACTTCTCACCTTAACCAGGAGAGCTCAAAACTTGACTAAAGTCAAGATTGCTCAGTGAGACATACAAGAAAAATAATCAGAAATAAGTGAGAGCTCTCTTGATTTTTTTTGCTAAGTCAGAAATACAATATTTTATATCTGCCAAGGAGTTACCTTATAACTTATATACGTGACACAAGGAAGGCAAAATACAATGTGAAATCCAGAGGAGCTTCTAATACACACCTGCTGCTTTTATTCATTAAAATAACATCCAAACCGCAGTTTTAGCAGACTTCCTAAGCAGGATTCAAAATTATAGTCTCAGATATAGAGACACTCACAGAAGTGCTCTACTGTATTCATTCTTAACAACACCAAGATGTTGAATTGCTGAGTGTTAAAGGCTTATCACGTAGATTGTCCCCATTGCAAGGGACTGCAAAAAACAGTTGACCTTACCATGATAAATGAGTAGGATGGAAAAGCATGTTTAGAAATAATTTGCTTCTTGATTTTATTGGCCCTAATGGTCAGAGTTTTGACAGCTCATGTTATGCTCCATGCATTACCCTGCCATGCTTACTATTCTGTTCTACATATGTATGTTTATTTTCATGGTATCTATCTCAAACTTCCCTCTCCTAGCATTGCTGTAGAAAATGACAAAATTTGAAAGTTTACCTCTGCTACTCCTTGAAAGATTTTTTATCTCCTTTACTGATTTCTTTCCACTTTGGCCACTCACACACTTCTTTGCACTCAACCCATAGTGAAAATATCTTTACAGTTATGCCTGCTTTACAAGATACATTTAAATCATAAAGTGCAAATAGATTCACTGGTATTTAAGCGGGGGGGGGTGGGGTTGTTCAAAAATGAGTGTGAGCAGGGAGAGTAAAAAACAAAACAAAACAAACTTACTGAAAACTTTCCTGGAAAATCATGCCCTGCAACTGTCTGCGCACAGGGCTTGGCTGCTGCCTAAGGGTTCTAAGACAATTAAGCACAAGATGCTTCCAAGTCCAGAGATGCCTTTGATGAGTTACTTGAGTTAAGCAGCTGTTGGCTAATGAGTTGTGATTCCTTCATAATGTTGTAATTTCTATTTAATAGAAAAATAATTGAGGATTTATTTAACCTGCACCTGTAATTAGCAGTGTTTTCTTTCTCAGTGTTTTTGTCAGCTGAAGACTTTTGTCTGCCCTGTTACATGAAATTAAATCTCTCACAATGGGTAGGATTTGTTTTAATAAAGGAACAAATACAGTTGACTGAAAGATTGAGTTTCTTTCCAGTAAAAAGTCAGTATGCTAATTCTTATATAATAGTGATTTAGCATAAATATTACTTGACAATAAAAAACACCCAAAACTTTCAATAAAATGAAAACATTTAATTACCTCAATTTAAATTTTGAGTTCTAAATTAAAATTATCAACCTGCATGAGTGTTTTAATCAAAGCATTTCCTTTCCCCCTGGAAAATTCTCATTTCATTAGGTGAAATTTGATGATGATGAGTTTTGGATTTTTTAAACTATCTTGGCTAAGGGTATTTCTCCAAGGTGTTTAGATAAAAAAAAAAAAAAATCCATTTTAAAAAATGAAAAGAAATCAAGAAGACCTGAATTGCATTCTTATTTGTTACATGAATCTATCCAAATATATTTTCCAGCACTTCTAAACAAAACTCTAAAAGAAAAAATAAAATAGTTGAGCATTTTCAACAAATACAGCCCATAAGTTCACACATGAAATTAAACTGAAATGTGAAAATTTCTAACCTTTTCTATTTTAAGAGTTATTTCAGTATTTAATAAGATAGCCATGTCAGCCAAGAGATTACAAATGTGATTGAACTCTATGTATTTCCTGGTGTTCAGATAAGGATATATAACTAAAGAGTAAACTGTATTTTATTTACTGCAGGAAAGTAGGGGGTTTAGGAGGATTGAGGAGATAGCCATCATGGCAGGCTGGAAGAGAAAGGTCATCTCAGACACACAGAAGGAGATACAAATGGATGAACAAATGCAGGCAACAACTGAGAAAGAGAAGGTGGAAATGAAGTGACAGGACATTAGATCTATCTATGTGGTATAGCGTGCCAGTGAAAAAATGTCTTTTTAATGCACCTTGAAAGCTTCTTCTGTATTTTGCCTTGAAACCAAGTAAGTCCAAGATGTTAGCAGTTTCATAAAATCATCTTTAAAATTAATGAAAGGATAAACAGATAAACAAGAAATACATTAGCCATGATAACAATTTTATTTTATCTGTGAGACACCATTCATGCACAGATTTGTGCTGGCCTTAGCTCTAGGAAGAATCATGCTCCTGTAAACTTGAAGGCTGTGGATTACAAATTCACACGTGAAGGGTCTGGAAAGTCTTGTAAACATAAAGACAGAGTTTCTGTTTCAGCAGTCCTCAAGATGGTAAGAATTGTTTCACATATACCACCTTCTTCCACTCTCCCCTGGATATCCAACACTGACTGTTCTAGAAGACAAGATATAGGATAAGAAAGATCTTACAGCTTAAGGAGCTGTGCATGTTAAAATATAGAAGTACTTGAATCCTCCAGGCCAAAAGTTGTTTCCAAGGATTGCACAATCTAAAAGCCTTTAAACTGCTTTCCATAGTTCAAAGCTCCCTGGATTACTCTTTAGCTATCATGTTCTTACTTAGCTTCAGTTGTAAAACTGCATTTGTCTTCCTTATACATTTCTAAATTTTCATTACCCTGTGAAGAATAATTAAATCACAAAATAAGCAAAGCCAATTCAGTGGTGAATGAAAAGCCAACGCTACAAAACAGTATTAAAAATTGAAGCTGAACAGTTTAGCTTTACCAGCTAATTTACTTAGGTATCACCCTAAGGCATCAACACCATTTATCACCATTGCTGTAGTCTGGCCTGTTTGCACCATCCCTAGGAACAGAAGCATTTATGGAAAACAGATTAGGAACTTAAGGGAAATGGGAGGTAAACATTCAAATTAATCAGTAAATACACACAATACCTGCAATCAGGCATCAAGTCCTTGTTAAGTATTAAACCACTGCAGATACATAGTTCCAAGTAGGGAACCATGCTCATTAATGAAATTACATAAGCTGTCGTGGTACCAGGAATTTTAAAAGTAAAACAAAGTGCAGTCACATTTCTAAAGGATTTTGAAAATACAAGTCAAATATATGCATGCAGCTACAATTTTAAGAATGCTGATGAGTTAGTAACGGAAGTAAAAGAGGATGAAGATAATGCATTAGAAGTCATAGAATTGGCAAAAGGTTTACATGTTCACAAGAGCAATTTTTAAATATTTGAATTATGTTTCTGTTATTTTATTCCAGGAACAAGAACATTTCTATATGAGAGAAACTGGTGATCTCCTATTAACTTTTTATCAACTTGATGGTTGAAGTTAGGATATAGATCCAATACGCTCAAAGCAGTCACTATGAGAAAGCATATGAACCTGTTGTGAATGATTCTGAAATTATTGCTGTTGGTTGTAAACAATATTTCATATGGAGACAGAAAGAGACGAGCCAAAGTTTACCTCCACACTCTTCCATGAACCCCGTACTGTTCTTCCCTCCTGCCCCTTTACGATATTCAGAAGATGTATTCAGAGCTTTGGATAGATAAATCCAACAGCAATTTTCTCTCTTCATTATTCTATAGTCATAGAACTTCATTAAAAGAGGTACTAAAATGTTATGATGTTTTAAATTAGGAATACCAAGGGAATTCAGCCACCATATTCCCAGAAAGAGTTGGATTGGTCATTACATGCAAGCATACAAATAAAGCTGTTGGCAACATAAGCTTCTCAGTTTTGCAGGTATGTAAATTGCAAGAGATATTGCTCCAGGTCAGATAAAATCAACGAGTGAAACTTTGTTTGCCAGTTTAATGTGCTAGCCATCTTTGTTATTGTATATACAGACACAAAGGAGAGAACAGCACAAATAGGAGGCAACATACAACTTTCAGAAAGCACTTAAAAATTACTGTGAATATTCATTTTTTATATTAGCAACACAAAACAAGTATGTCCATACTATTTGTTGTGATTTGAATGGTAAAACCTGAGATGTGAACAGGCCAGCAAGACTGTCAACTTTAATATTAGGGGTTTGGAACAACTTGCTAAAACTATTAAGCAGTTCTATCATTGTTACAATTCAATTAATATGGAACAGCATAAGGAACCCATTGCATAATCAATGCAAAGATTTTATTTGATTGTTCTCTCCCTACAATAACTTGCAATAAAATAAAAATATTTTGTTGAAGTGAATACTTTTATTCTTTCCATTTTACTTTGTTAGTATTATAAATACATATGAAAGCAAACCAAAAATAGTATTATGGATTTAAAGTATCAAAAGAAATCAATCCTATCTGTTGATTTTAAATTTTCTTACTTAGGTTGGTTTAAGATAACCCTCTAGTTTCCTTCACCAGTCTTTTTTCAACCTAATATCACCACCTGTAACTGTTTAAGCTCTATCCATCTAGAGTACAGCCCTTACTAGCCCCTCCAAATCTTTCCTTTTGTTAAAGGTATTTGCAACCTATTGAAATGCAAATGGAAGTAAACATTGAAGGACCATGCTAATAATATTACCGAAAAGATTTACACGTTTTTAACTATTTTTTTAAGCTTCTGTACTTCTGGAAGTACCTCTGCTGGTTTCAAGAAAACGAAACATTAAATAATTCTTATTTTGTGCAAAAGTTTGTCTATTACCAAGCAGTCAGCTATTGCCCATCAAGATATTGGAGCAAATGTAGAGACTCTGTCTTACTGAAATCATTAATTCCTCTCTCTCTTTTAAAATAAATTTCTAACTACTTGTCATTGAGTGATAATTTTCCCTACCTTCCATGATGAAGAACACATCAGACTATATTAATGCTCTAGCAAACAACTGTCTATCCATAAGCTCACTTGCCTGTTAGATTATCATGTCCAGCAAGCTCAGTCAATTGTTTGGGGTTTTGTGTTGTTGAAATCATATCCGGCCAAGATACACCTCATATAAGACAAACCCCAAACATTATTTTATGGAACTATTCATTTATAGTTTCAAAATTCTTTTTCTTTTCCTTGGAGGTCCAGCAATCTCTAGATTTACTTGTGCCCTTATGTACATAATTACTAGAATTTCATATTTACATAATTACTAGAATTTCATTAGCAACAACAGCCAATCCTAATATTCTAAATGAGCAAAAGCTCTTCATATTTCCTTTAATCACAAGCACTCATTATAACTTTTCTGGGTGGCGGGTTATATCTGAAAATCAACATAGTTCCAATATGTCTAATTTACATCCAACAGATTCTAAATTCTCCCCATATTTCTAAAAATGTGCAAGCAGCAAAAGAAATTAACATAAGAATATCAAATGCATTTCAAAACAAACTTTCTCCTGAAAATTATCATCACTGAACTCTTCTCTGATTTCATTTCATAATGTGTAAGCACAGAGCCATGTGTTTTTATGTACAGAACACTGTGTCAAAACACTTTTTTCCAGCATTTCCATTACAGATTCAGTAAGTACGCTCCTGCTCTACCACCTCTCGTATTTCAAATTCTGTCTCTTTGAGCTCTCTGGTTTTTCTCTGCTTCTGTTTGGTGGGGGGGTGGGTTCTGCCCTCATTGCTTGGAACAGAAGGCACCAACAAGCTCACTTATATCTCCGTATGTGATTAATGTTCTAATTTCAACTCTTTATGTCAATGGAAAACCCTCTGGACTCCGCTGGCCTGAAGAATTCTCAAAGGAGAAAGGGAGAAAATATCTCCACTGCTGAATGGCCACAAAGGTCAGTTAGGCAGATCACCCGGAGAACATAGGTCTGGCTCATATTGTTGAGACAACATGAACTTGTAAACTCAGGAATCTTTGTCTTAAACAAATCATAGCTGTGGAATTTTCATTCTGATCTATGTTTAGACAATGGCAAAACAAAATGGCCTGTTGCTGCAATGTGAATAAGAAAACAAATGGAAAACAATTCAAATTTGAATATGAAGTTAGTAATCATGTAAGATGGAAAGACCAGCAACTGAAAAAAAAGTCTTAAAGATAAAAATATTTAGCACTACTAGCAAAGCATACAAAAAAGCTAATAAGATTTCTCTGATGGCTTAGCTCCAGTAAAATGAACTCACCTCAAGCATGCTTCCTGAAAAAAATTACTTTCTAAGAGCATAAAGTATACACTATTACTGATACATTAAAGACAAAAGGAAAAGAAAAAAACCCTGAAATTTATGTTGATTTATAAATAATATATTAAAGTGGTGTCAAGTACTGAATGATACATTAGTTGATCTCTGCAAAGGATTAATTGGCTTATTTAACTACTATATTTTTATTTAGATTACAGAAAAGAAGAATTATTTGTAAAACAGAAATTGACCATGCAAACCAGTGTTTCGCATCCTGGTGGAGTAAATATACAATGTTGTCTTTGATAGTACAGACAAAATTACTCAAGACAGAAAAGAGTAAACAAACAAAATTAATGAAACTAAACACAAAACTTCCATATTATCAGATAGCAGGCTCAGACTTCAAGAAACCACATACACATGATTCCATGAAATAATGGTTTTGCTACAGTTTCCATACTTTTCTTGGAAGTTTCAAAAAAGTATTTTTAATGTAGCTGTTTGTCACAGACACAGATGTTAATTGGCATTTCAACTACAGACTTACTACACGGGATTACACCATAGCAGTTCTGCAAAATTTCACTTCATATTTTACAACCAGTTTCACATTTCATACATGCAGAATTTATTTCTCTCATACACTTTTGTTTTCAGCTAGTTTGCTGATGCAAATTAGTAGTTCACAAAAATCTTGGTTGCTTTATGCATCCATGCTATATGTTTCTCTAACTTAAAGGCCACTTGAGTTTCACAAAAAATTGATCGTATTTTATCTGCAGTTGTCTTTGGCTATTTGAAATATGCTTTTAAAAAATCTGAAATACCATGTTTCTAATAAGCAGCTACCATACATACACAAAAGTGAAAATTCTCACCATTTTCTGCTTTTTCTGCATATTATTTACTGCACTATATACTGGGTATACAAATTCTCAAGTACATAAAAATGACATTGTTTTATATTTTATTTTCACCTCACACTTTATTAGCACAACAAAGGCTACAGTTTTGTATTACTTCATGTGAAAGGCTCTTTATTTTCTTTAAAGCCTCTGTTGTCTTTTGTGTAATATGCAGATCACCCCAAAAATTTTTGACTTTAACAGATCTTGCCTTGACTTGACTTTTTATTAACAAGCTGAATGATCAAACTCTGTACTTATAGCACAAAATGTTCAAGTATGAGTGAGTCAGAAGCTGTTTATCCATTATATCAAGATTTAGTAATCACAGAAAAATTAGGTCAAATTAAAGATCAGAGGGTTGCAAATATTTTGTGGCTATATAAAATACTTTATGGAGGAAATATGAACTGAAAAGGTGACTCTGGAAGTATTGTAATGTTATAAACTGAGGCGTACATTGTACAATTGCCAACTTGACTTACACAAAACTTTCCCTCTCGAGATGAGATCCACATTTGTCTTTAATCTGCTTTTCAATTTTGAAGGGCTGCACAACTTCACAACTTCACTGTTGTAAAATGGATTGAGGCATTTTTTCAAGTTCTGGACCTAATTAGATGCACATTAGAAAACTCTGCTGAAGCCACCAGCACAATTTCAAGACATACTATGTTGAAACACTGCTGCTGGAAACCATCTGAATTCATCTATAACGCTAGGAGCCAGAACTGTGCACAGGTAGCTTGCAAAGACTAACAGAGGAAAATATTGTGCCACAGGAAATCTCCCCTAATATCCCAAAGCCAGACCAAACAATGTGGAAGACTGAGGACGAGGGACATGGAGCAGAGCACTTCCAGCTTTGCATGAATAATGGCACACCTTGCACTTGGCTGCGATCCTGCAGATGTGTTACAGCACACACTGCCCTCAGCCAGCCATGGGCAGAATGCAGTCCCCTGCATCGTCAGTCCATGTACTTAAATTCATTTTATTTCATGCTGTTTAATCACCCCTAGATTTTAATCAAAGTCCTGCCATATGACAGAACTTTATGTGACATTTACTCTCGCTTTTCCATGTTAGCTTTCCCTTTGTTTTCCTTTAATTTTAGAAGCAGTTTACACCAACCCTCTGTCTAGGTGTGTACATTTTCCCTTATTTTCCTAGCATGTTCGGACACTTTTCTTCAAACTCTGGATTTGACCTGGGGACGACAAACAACACCTTCAGTCCTGCTCATTGCCTGCTCCAATTGCCAAGCCCACACAGATGAATGGTAGTCGTGCTAGGAATGTCACGCAGCAATTCATCAAACGGATTTGCCCATTAGGCACATCCAGGCAACCCGGTGACAAAATCATATAATCTTGTCTTTCTTTCCCCTGCTATACCAACTGTAACAATTACTGCACAGAAATGGTGTGCATCACAGTTTAACACAGAAAACAATAAAGTATTTTCTAACGTTGCCGTTTTTCCATGAGTCTTGATCTAATTTCACTTTAAAGGACCACATTCTTCCCTCCTCCCACCCCCCTAAACTCAGCCCTGAGCTCCTTCTCCACCCACATAAATACCCTCCTGCTGAAATCAATACGCATATCTTCAGCACGGGGCTTGTGATGTGCTCTTATCTGTAAAACTTAATGGGAAACAAGAGGAAAGCAATTGTTCAATACTGAAGTATTTATAAACTTTAAGAAGCCCCCAAAATATAATCAAAAGCAAAAAGAAAAACACAAATAGCAATCCCTTTGGCTAAACATCTTATGGAAATTAAGACCAACCTCAGTATTCCATTAGACCTGTACCCCAAAGTCATATATGTTAAAAAGGCACATTAAGCAGAAAGACAGACACATAAATCACCGAAGTGGTTGATATAAACATTCAATAAAATGAAAATTAAGGGCATCTTCTCTGCTGTTTTATTATGTGAGATTTGACACAGTGTTTTTCAAATTTAAGTTTTCACTTTTTTACAGGTTGTATCTTCCTAGTCTAAACTTGCTTTACTGAGAGATTAATATTTCAAGATTAAAAATAAAATAAATAAAAAATACAGGAATACAGTGCTTTTCATAAAACTTCCCTCTGCTGCATAGTTCTCACAATGGAAAAGATAGCTCTGCAGCATTCACCTAAAGTATAGGAAACAGAGTTTCACACTCTTTTAAGGGATTTAGTGATTTTATATACTAGCTTGTAGAAGTGTACTGGCTTGGTTAGTTGTTATTTGAAGACAGAAGGTATTAAAGGCTACCTTTTTGTTTTCATCAAAGTAGTCAGAAGATCTCTTAAGGGATATTTTTAGTCTATCTATAGGTCAGCTCCAGATTTGTTTACTACAGGGGGAACACAAGAATGTGAGGAGGAGAATTTGGTATTTTCCAGCAGGTTTGTGGGGTTTTTTTTCTAACCTGTAAAGCTACTCACTTAGTAAGATTGTCACATAGTGCCACTTTCCTGCCATGATCTGGTTTCTATGTTAAATACTCAAACGAAACATTTTGTTTATCTATTCCCTGTTTCCACATTTCTTTTTTTACTTTCAGCAACCTATCACAACATATTTGCTCCCATTTAATAACATTCAAATACATTTTCCAAGGGTCTCATTGTAACACAGGTATGAGTTTATTCATCTGCTCACTCTTTAGGCCAGGCCATCAGAAATGGCTATAACCCCCATATATTTAATTTAAGTTAAAAAGTGTTAGTGTACTTTGCCAGAATTTTCTGACAACTATACCTTTAACAGCATAAGTCACTAAATATCAAATGTAAGAATCTGTTATCTGCTACGGCATGCCCACAAGAAACCTCAAACACACCTTTCTCAGCATCTATGTCATTGATTAAAGCACATTTGTTTCAGCTCATAGTTCAAGTGACAGCAAAACTTGTCTCCTCACCAAGCTTAAAGTTATTCTGAAAGAAGAACAGATTCAAAACCTTCTGTTGAAACTGTTCGATTTTGCACTAGAGGTATTACAGCTTCCGTTGCCTTCACTAAGGAAGTGAATGGAAGCATCACCCTGTGGCTTTGTAATTAAATACTGGTGTGAAAGGGAAAAATCTTAGACACAGCTCCCAGTTGAAAGGACTGTTGAAGTATTTTATCACTTTCTTCCACCTCAAGAATACTTTTAAAGAGAAGAATGACATCTTTCAAAAATAAGAAGCAGCTGCTGTCCGTTATGTAAAGGAAAAACCTTAAGAAGCTGTGAGAGTCTTGCATTATGAATCCTGAAAAAAATTTAGTGCCATTTTCAGGCTAGAAGGAAGCACTTTAATTCCAAAGAAAGAATCCATTTTAGTAATGCCTTACTGAGGCAGAGCTTCCCTTTGGGTGCTGTCTGTGGACGATAGTTTAGCTCACTTCTATGCGTATACTGTTCTAAAGCACTGTATAAAAAGCCTTGCACACTGGAAGCTAATTCCTACAGTATACAAATTTCCAGATGCTATGACATCATATATTACAACGTTTGTTTGTACTGTTTGTTTTTCACATTTCCTATTATTTCCACATTTTCCTGTGAATTCACTGTGACAGAGAAATCCTGATTCTTCTGAAGTTAGAAGATATTTTTAATCCTTCAAAAGAGGCAAAATTTCCCTTCAGACATTTAGCCCCTACTTATAACATCAAAACTAAATTTTAAAAGGAATTCTAATACCTGCTTAGTGTAAATTATAGCTCCTTCTGGAAGATCTTAGAGCCATCTACCGAGTTAGTAGAGAAAATGGCAATTCAAGGTTCTACATTGCCTTTCTCACCAGCACTTTTCATCTATTTTTTATCCACCTAGTGAGAAGAAAATATCTATTAGGATGCACCCTCTGGACTCTATGAAGCCATTAGTCCCAGTTTAATTGCAGGACTAACAGTGTCATTTGTGACATGGAATCTTCTCTGTAAGACAGGGCTGAAAGTCAAATTGAACTCCAGTTGAACATATACTTTGATGCTGGTTTCACAAGGACGCAGAGGAGAATTCAAGTCATACACGTAATCCTAAACGTGTGCATTTGAGATCAGGGCAATGCAAAACTGCACCAGAGTAAGGCCAATACACTCAGACAGGAAAGAGCATATTACTTTGGGGGGGGTGAACTTGCATGTATTACTTTCCAGTCAGAGCTTATATACATGCGGAGGATGATTAAAAGACATCAGCGTTGACAAACTGGTTTCCTGATGGCTCGGGTCATCCCCACCTTGGGATCTTGGAACATACAAGGCTGGGCATTAAATAAAAAACAATCTTCACTTCACTAGGGAGGTATGACAGTACTGGAAGAGCTATGAAAGGCTTCAAAAGTCCTGTCCTCGAGGATTTTCAAGACTTAGCAAGAAAAATCCTCACCAGACCTGATCCAGTGCCAACAATATACCCACTGTGAGTGGTGTGTTTGACTGGATGAACTCCATAGCTTCCTTCAAAACGTTTTTATGACTCCATTATCTTTGTACTGTGCTTCAGAGCATCATGTGTTCATAGCAGTGACCCATTTCACTTTACCAATGCTCACCACACAGTGTGCAATAAATTCAGTATTCCTCAACTTTCTTAAAAATATTTAATAGTCTTTGTTTGACCATAGGTTGTCTTTTAAACATTAGTCACATTCACCTATGAATAATGATGTCTTTTGATCAATCTTTGTTAAAGTGAATGACCACATCATCTATGAAAAAACTGCCAACACCACCACAACTCTATTACATGGTGCAGAAAAAAAAAGGGGGAGGAACTGTAATTAGTATGTTTATAGAACCCAAAACTTTTAAAGTCCAAAATTTCAGTTAAACAAAACAAAAACAAACAAACAAACAAAATCTGAAATAAAACCTCCAAAAAATCAAATCAGAAGCATAGACAATAGTTATTAAACCGAAAAGTTAGATCCTTTTAAAATTATTCCGAGAGCGCTATAGTAACAGAAATGTTTCATTTAGTTTGAAGACCAACCCAACTCAAGAGACTAGAAAACTAAATAAACTTCTTCCAAGAGTACATATTGGAAGCTATCACAAAAAAAGTATAATACGTACTAACAATAACAATCAGATAGTGCAAATGTATCGTCTCTGTAACTTATGAAGTGAACAGGGCAGGTTTAGGAACAGTCATGCTATGATGAACATGTAAGAACAGTTTGCCACATTTTAATTAACCTTTCTATAACATGGACAGTTAGTTTATCGAACATTTACTAAAATCAACAGTAGCTCTAAAACATACTTCAAAGGGGAAAATAGTGGCCCAGGAGCTATATACACATCCTCCTACGCATATACTTGGCTAGCAGTCTGGAAAATGTCAGCTTCAAAGGATTAGAGCTTTATTTGAGAATCCTAATTTGAAGTGTTACTATGAGATGTAATGGCATCACCGGTCATGCCATGAAATAAAGTAGAAAGATATCACTAACCTTTATTGGCAGGTCCATGAAATGTTAGATTAAGGTAACCATTGTGATTTTGCTGCAGAGCCCTTTATCCCCTCAGCTCCCTCTTGACTTGTCTTAAAGGGACAACACATTTCTCATACAGTAAAACATTTTGGGTCACTCTAGAGCATTGCAGTTTATGTTATAGTGCTTGGCACAAAAATTCTCAAGACTTCGATAACTGCAGAGTAGGTTTCTTTCTGGCAAAATTAACAATTATTTTTACTTGAATACCATCTAAAAGAGAAGACAAGGTGCAGCACTCAGATCTAGTAACAGACTGATGTGAAATTGTGGGCACCTGTGTCCAAACCAGTGGTCCTGCAATGACTGCAGTTACCATCAGCATTTAAAAGACCCAACCTCTTACTGTGAACAGCCTGACAACCAGTTCATGAGTAAGTTATCACACTGGAAACAGACACCACTCTTTATGAAAGAGAATAATTGGACCAGAAGTCTGTCGTTCATATCTTTCTTGCAATTAAGAGGGCTGAAACCCTCTGCCTCTCGTTATTAATTGTTAACAACAGTAGAGGTATATGTGCAAGTGATTAATTTCTTATCCCATGTTTTGACTAGATTACACTACTCTCTCATTCTCTAGGCCACATCAGGGAAAATAACAGGTTTAATTCTGACTTCTTTATACCCCAACGGATTCACTGGGGAATACCAGGATTACAACTCTTTGTCAAGGGTTACAATTTAAAAGAGTGATAAAATGTTCGCATGAATGTGAAATTTCATAGAAACACATTCTGAAACTTGTGAAACTCATAGACAATGTGAAAAAAAAACCAGCACAAGTCAACAGCAAATCATTATAACGTGTGATACCATTGCATCTGGAATCCCTCATTATGAACCAAAACTTCCATGCACAAAACACTTAAGAGAATTAACATGCAAGTATTGGGCCAAATATTCTGCTCACATAAAATGCTATGCTCCATTGACTTTGATGTTATGTTGATTTATATATGTCAAGAACTTCTTGTCATGCAGTAAAACTGTTTTCAGGTAATTGAGTCATCTGATTGTTTCCTATTTCTTCTTTTAGAAAACTTTTCCTTAAGAAACTGAAAGATTCAAAGTCATTGAATCAGCTCAGTTAGGAATTAAAATATAAATGCAGCACATAACACTTGACAGTAAAGCACATAACGATAACAAAAGCTTAATGTATTGCAGTCCTAAAGGGCAACAGTAGCTATTTTATTCTATACTATCCTTGCTCAGATTGAGCAGTGCATTTCAGTGTATATTATCTTTTTCATTACACTCATTAAAATGAATGAAAAGAACCTGAGATACATTTTGTATCTACATTATTTGAGAAATGGCATCAACCATAATTTATAAGACCTACTTCAGAGTTTGCCTTTATTTTGAAAGTTAAGAGTTTCCAAAGACCTTCACAGAAGTAAAGTCTGACAAAAAATACCCTGTCTAAATAGTTCTCTGCTATTTTATAAAATATAGGACAGGGAAGTAGCCAGAAATTCTCCAGGGGGGATGCAGTGGAGCTTTAAAACTCTCAGGGTTCAAAGGTAAGAAAATAATCCCATAACATCCTCGCTTTTCTGAAATGCTGGTCCCTTGTCAATGCCACTATTTATTTTTCCTCTACAGTCCCCCACATTGAGCTATATCTTCAACTAAAAGACACTTTATCTTCTACATTTCTATTCATCCTTAGAGAAAACTTCAAATAGGATCAACCATGTGAGTTTACTGAAAATGTGATTCACAAGGCTGGGCAGGTGAAAGGGCATGCAGGGACTTTTTTGGAAGCACTAAAATGCAGAAGGATAAAGTAAATCCAGAAAGTGGAGGCATGCGCATTTGTGCTTCTGCCAAAGCAAAGTCGGCATCATCTGGGTGAAGGGAGCCCATTAGAGGTTTCCTTTGAAACACAGCGATACAAAGCTATATCTGATTCATAGCGTCATAGCAGGCTGACCATTTCCTGAAACATGCTTAGAAAAATGCTGAACAGCTCTAAAACTATCCACTACCTTGATCAGACTCTTATTCTGGAGAAAAGATTCACACCACACATCTACCTGCACTTAGTGCTGTCATTGGTAACTACTAGTATTTAGCCAGTACTGCAGACTCAGAGACCTCTACTCCAGGTTAACCCTAATGCTGATTTTATTTTCTAAATGAATGATCACAGTTGATTTTGATGACAAAGGTCTGGTTGAGCTCATTGTCAGCAAGAAGTGCTTCTAGCACAGTATTGTTGGCAAGCATGACAAATAGTTCAAGGTGTCAGCAAAAAGCTGTTTTCTCTGAGCATACAAAGCGACATGGCTTTTGTCCTCTTTTTGGATGGTGAGTTACAGAAGAGTTATGGTGATCAAATTAACTGTAACTAAGGTGATTTCTCAAACTGTTTTGTACCTTGGATTTCTGTAAATTGTATAGAAAAAAAAAAAAAAAAAAAAAAGAGATCATTTTAAATATTAAACCAAAGAGCATGTATTGTGATTATAGGTGACACAATCACAGAACATGTATTGATGTCCATATAATGAAGTAAAATCATCACTATGTAAACTTTCCTTCATAAGTGAATTGGCTTTAAATGAAAAAAAGTGACCCTTAGATTTGAATAATAGCTTTAAATGGCTATTAATAGCTTTATACCAGGTAATCTTAATCCAGTGCTCCCTATCCGTTAATATAAATGCTCCATTTATTCAATGCTCCAAGAAATCAAATCTAGCTTAACAGCTGTCACAAGCTTTGAAAAAGGCAAAACCATGACCAGATGCAGTCTTGCAATTACAAATTGTACTGATGACGCTAAATTCTGTCACTACTTTCAGGTCAGTTTCTCTTTTTCTGTACAATGTAAGTTTGGTTTCTTTTCTTGATTGTTTGAAAATGTATTAAAGCATCATGAATAAAATAGAGTGCTACTAAGTCTGCAACTTTCTTATTAGTTTATTTTCCTCTGTTAACTGCTTTATTTTAATTTTGGACCTGTATACCTGAGATAACAAAAGTAGGAGATCCGTGCAGGTGAGTAACAAAACTGGACCACTTATCATAATCTTACTGGTAACAACTTTCAGGCTTTTAAAATACAGAATTACAGATGATTACTATGATTCCAACTATTCCTGTGTGAAATGAATTTTTTCTAGTCTATGTGATTTTTATTTTATTAACTTTGGTGAAAACAGTTAGGGGGGAGAATTGTACTCTCTGTGGGCTCATGTGCATGCAGAAAGGAAAAAAAAAGAATGACCAGCATTTCATAGTTGAAATTTCAGGTACAACATCGCCTCTAGTTAGAGAATAATGGAGTATTAAATTTGTATTGAATTTCATACCTATTATTGATTGTGCTTGCCTATTAACAAGTATGATTCAAGTGCCTGATAAAGTCTTTTGTCAAAATTTAATCTGCTTTTGATTTCACTTTTACACCAGTCATTGATTCCGTATCACTCATTACATTGATCATTTTGTATGCATTTACATCCTTTGCTTAAGATTTTTTTATATGATTATACCATAACTTTATAGTTTTAATTAAAAGTTAGAGGTTTTTTAAAATGCATTCTTTGATAAGGCTTTTTATTTTTTTTTTTTCTTTTTT
Source organism: Falco biarmicus (assembly GCF_023638135.1). Lineage (NCBI taxonomy): Eukaryota > Metazoa > Chordata > Aves > Falconiformes > Falconidae > Falco > Falco biarmicus. The sequence continues at coordinate 3,349,703 of NC_079311.1, read as the reverse complement.
GTCCCTAGGATGAACACTATTATATGACTAGAAAAGCAAGGGAACTCAGTATATTATTTGCAGAGTTTTGTGTGGCTAAAGATACATGTTAGAATTGATATACTTTGAATTAGTTTACTTAATGACAATATACCTTCTTACTGCTTAAAAATTTCCATTCATTGCGTGTTCTTTTTTTTATTTTCTTTAAGAAGTTAATGTCATAAATTTACCATGTCAGTCCTGGTCTGTCTTCCATATTCAAAGTGGAATTTCTGAATTATTTTCTGAGACTTAGTCCCCTCCAGCTATACGTACTTTCCGTAACTGTTCTAGAGATAACTTCCTCCTCCTGACTCTGCCGATTCTGTATTGTGTTAGTGAATGCCTTTGTACTCATCAGAAAAAAAAATACCCTACAGCAAGCAAAGCCATAACTACTTCTAGTCCACTACCACCAGGGTTTCAGAACAATATTAAGCAATATTTCTTTTTGAGAGGAATTGAAAATTAGTCTTGGTCACCAACTACTCTCTTTCTTTTTCTTCAAGCACAGAGAAAGGTCCATCTTGAACCAAAACATCAATCTCATAATATCCTAGTACTTTTAGAATGAGGTAAAGGTGGGAAAGTAACACCTTCCCATGTTCTGTAAAACATAGAATTTAGCAAGTCAGACAATGTATACATAGATGAAATTCTTGTAAATTATAAAGATATGATGTTTAATGTTTTTTGTAAGATCTTAATGTTTATAAGGTTAGTTTACAAGGTTATAATAATGATTATTGCTTTCAACCTTCAGATCGTAGCTTAGGTCTTTCTGTACTCTTTCCTGCTAGTTTCCTTAACCCTCTTCCAGCTTGTTAGAGGTACTTGCCAAGTCTTATTCGTGTATGTTAAAGTTGTGCTGAGGTATTACCTCAATATCGGCAATCCCAGCAAGACAGCCACAGTTAATTAGCTAATGTCTATTGCCCTTGAGGTTCCCAACTCCAGATAGAAAGAATAGCAGCATTCTGCTCTAGCATCTAAGAAAAAAATAAAAAGATGGCTGGATTCTGAAACACTGAGACACAAGTTATTTAACATCAGATATTGCAGAAGTTGGCATCTCTACCAAGAATCATGAAAAAAGTTTACAGACTTGTAGATTAAAAAGAAATTGCTGTAAAACTACATGTTCTCAAAACAAGCTGTTTAATGTTTGGATGGATATAGTTAGCATAGGTTATGCACTTGTCACATAAAAAAGAACAGAATCACAGAAATGCAAAGGACATGTCTATGAGCTGCAGTATGATTGAAGATCTTCTGCCCACACTCAGATTTGACAAGGCACCAGCCAAATGCTGTCTGGGAGCCATATGGCACACTGTTGTGTCTCAAAGACTAGCACTTGACTCTTGGCATCTTTCTAACTCTTTTCCTTTTCCACACAAGCTCACATCTATCTACACCTTTCTGGATAAACATGCTTTTCCATCATCTGGCCATAAACTGAGACTAATCTTACGGTGGGAATTCAGGTTTGTCACTTACACACAGTTATATAACTCTAATATGCACCCTTAGCAATTAGTCCTCATAATCTGTAATAGTCCAGAGATGTGGAATTTTCCCTGAGAGCTTTGAAATGTAATTTTAAAGCAATAAATTAAGAAACTGGATAAAACCATAACTGAAAAATAAGCAATGGCTTATTAAACTTGAAGCAGAAAAAAACCCCCTATAATATGGGCTTGGTTCACTGTCTAAAAAAATATTTTTTGAAGATATCTTAACTAATGAAACCACTATACATATGTCTTCATTGTTCCATAAATTACATATTTAATAGTTCAAAAATAACACAGTACAGTTAGGGAAAAATAGATAGTGATTAGGCCATTATTCTAGCATTGGGGTAGTCTGAATTCAATTTGCTCCTTTGAAATGAACTTCTTAGGAAGTGTTAAGTGGGTTATAAGGCACAAAATCTTTAGTTTAAACTCCTTTTCTGATTCCTGCTGCAATTAACCTTTTTCTAAAATCCTGTTAGGTACTTGTCTGTAATAAACATATCTAAATATATTTTATGTGCAGCATTTATCTCTGTTCAGAGGGAGTAACTCACATGGATGTCAGTGGTGTATGGATACAGATTTATTTGGATCAGCCAGTCTGAGTTTCTATTCTTTATCACAATATAAAATTAAAAATTATTCTTTGTTTTGTTAGGGAGTGGCAGAATTAGGTGCATTTAAAAATGCAAGTTAGTTAGGCACTCATGAAAAGGACAGACATTCAACCAAACCTAGAGAAACTGGAATGACTTGAAATATTGAGGGTAAGGGCCTAAGCGCAAGCTGCGTTTGGCCGCCATGACATCACTACACAGCCTAGGTTAGAGTGAGAATATGGAAACACTTCTACCACACAGTCTGGTCGTGTACCATGTGAATGAAGTACTTCATTTGGCACAGATCATCATTGTCATCATTTCTGCTGCTGCTCCTAGATGAGCCGTATGAGTCAATATTATTCTTCCTGTACAGTTATTTCCTAATGTGCTTGTACACACATGCACCAGGGTATGATAGATATCATCTACCTGTCTAGAATCCAGCCACATATTCTCTGAACACGGATCCTGTTGCTATTTCCCAATTCACTTACTTCAGAGAAATCATTGCTAAAATGCATATGAATAACAAGAACAGTGTTTCTGAAAGCATTTATCTTACCTTTGCCAGCAAAAGAGTTTATTTGCTCACAATAGCTTTAAAGGATATGTCGTCTAAATCCTGACACAATTCAAAATATTCTGTGCTCTGGGCTAAACAGATTTAGTGTAACAGCTGGTCAGGAATTTTCAGACTTCAGTTTTTCCACAGGAAAATTTCAGCTCATGATTGAACAGAGTAAAACGTTTTGAAAAGGTGGGACTTCTAATCAAAAAAACAAAGCTCCCAAGTAAAAATAGTAGAGAGCTTAGTACCTAGACACTTAACTGTGGTGGAAGTTTCCATTCATGTTTTGGTTGCGAAGTCTTAGACTTCTGCATCCTTGTGGAAAAGGTAAGACTGTACAGTATCAGACATGCCAAGCTGACCTGCTCCGTGTTATTCCTGCTGATGTTCCACTTAAGGACTCGCGTGGTAGAGACAAGAATCCCAGTTTTCTATTGTAAGGGCCACTCACCTTTGTGCTGTTATAATCATTGCCATGCACATACATCCTCACCGTGATCCCAAAGCAGAGTGTGAAATCTTACCAGTTTCAGCCAGAGCAAACCTTCTGAACAGCTATAAGTATCGCACTTGTATGTAAATATAAACTAAACCCAAAACAAAGATTAAATGGTGTAGACACTCAATGCGTATGCAAGTATACATTCAGGGACTTCAAAAGTAAAAGGAGGTAGCCAAATTTCTAATTAATAATCACTTTGTTCATGGAAGGAAAGGTTCTGTTCTTGCATCTTCTGATTTGTATAAATTACTAAATCTTTGAAAAAAATTAAGGAAAAATCTGTCAAAATATTAATCTTTCTCAGTTTCACTGTAAGAGAGCTTAGCTAGGCACACTGAAAAAAAAATCAATAAAAAAAGCATTTAAAATACTGTTATAAAACTGGTATGAATTTAAAATTAGATTTCAAAAGGGAAAGCAAAAACTACATCACTTGCTCTTGAATGGAATAATGTTGAGAAACGGACAATATTTGTTTTCCCCTGCAATACCAAGCAGTAGAAAAATGTATTCAGAATAATATTTTTTGTTTTGAGGAATTACATGAAAAAATAGTCTGTACAGCACACATAGCAATACAGTAAAAAAAAATAGACATTAAGGAAATTATACATTTTACACAGAGACACTGGGGAGAATACATTTTATTCTCCTCTGTAAAACTGAAATGAACAGGACCTGTGGTGTTTCTGCCAGTTGTTCAAACCTCTAGCAAAAAAATCAATGCTTTACAGGTCTTGCATGGTAATGAAATGTTAAAGATAAGCAGAAGATTTAAGTATTCATTCAAAAGTGGAGTTTTGTTTTAGACATAAACTATTTTTCACAACTGTATGCAGAAGACTACTCAACTCTAAAGACAAAAGATATAAAGTGTTTGTCACTCAACCTGTCCCCCTTTCAGGCTGATTTAATTATCATCACTCATCATACGTTACAGCAGATATACATTTCTACGAAAAGAAGAAAGCTCCCAATCAGCTACACAACTTGTGATATTTCTCACTAGAGGCAGCTGACAGGAATAGTCTTTAAGACTTAACTTGTGTAAACACGAGTTCATACTATTAAGGGAAACTAACTTCTCAGTAGTTAAAATTTCATCCAGCTCTAAAAGGGAAGTTGTGTTTTAACTGCCATAGCACTTTATTTTAATAATTTATGGTCCTGAATAATACAGTATTTACACCAGTAGCATTTGTTTCCACAGTGTGACGAAAGGCATATCGTGAGTAAGGCACTGCAAAATGGCTCCTTTTTTAATGGTTGTTTACAGCTAGCTAAAACAACCCAACCCATTAATTCATTACATGAAAACAGCCCATCTTTCTTAAACGTCAGCGTGATGATTTGAGGGTACTATCAGAGATCACGAACTTCATTCACATTTCTGTTAGATCATGGTTGTACTATCTTACTCTTTTCCTTACTCCATTGCAGATTCAAATCCCCAGAAGACATAGTCTGTAAGTGATATACTCCTGAAAAAAATATTTTTCAGTGAATAGAAGAATCAGCTGCCAGCAACAAAGTTGGCAACAAAGTAACAGATAATGGGTCTGTCATTCCCTAGAAAAGTCCATCCTTGGACAGCCAAATAAAGAAAGAATTGGCAAATAGTCACAAGGTGAGTCACTCACTTGTATCTATTGCAACTGGACAGAATGAAAGGTGAATCAACAAACAACATTATCAAGCCACCTTCCCAACTATATTTGAACTCCGTCTCTCTCTTAAAAGGCACAGATACCTCAAGGATGAGCTGAACAAATCCAGAAAGCTACCAGAAATCTTGTTCTACAGCAGACAGGGACATGCAGTGGCCATTAGACTGCTCACTGATACAGTGACGTTTGAGCAGTTTGTGATGTCCCTGAATATTACATATTACGATACACCCAGGAGGTAGCATGGACATCGAGATGGTCATATGGTAACCCTCCATAAAGGTCTGACATCTGTTGGGAACTATTGCCCATAAAATGTGGTGGTTTGTGGAAAAGAAGTTCTGTCCCATCTTTTGAAAATGCCCGTTACATAAATCCCTGTTGTTCCAGGGAACTGAACCTCAGGAGAAGGAGAAGGTATCTTTCTGTCTCATTTGCATTTGCAGAAAAAATATTTTCAGATAACAAGTCAGCATTAAAGAAAAATAATCTTGGCAATAATCTATAGTTCATTAGTAAAGTTGCTGGGGTGTGGCATGAAACACAGACTTTTACTTGGTATGAAAAATGTGCTAGTTGATATGGTCAGTGTAAGATTTATTATATCCTTAAGTATTCATTTGTTTCTTACAGTTTCGTAAATAACATGATACTACCTTATAAAATGCAAACAACTCTCATATTAAAATATATTTCTATTCATATTGTTGAAGAATATTAATGAAAATCTATTAAAAATTTAGCATTTTAAAGGGAAGTCAAGTTAAACAGCCACAGTGTGCTTGGAAAAAAGCCAAGACCCCACCTGGAGCACTACATCCATCCCTTGGGTCCCCAGCACAAGGCAGACACTGACCTGTTAGGGTGGGTCCAGAGGAGAGCCACAAGAATGGTCAGAGGGTGGAACACCTCTCCTATGAAGAAAGGCTGAGAGAGCTGGGATTGCTCAGACTGGAAAAGGCTCTGGGAAGATGTTACTGTGATCTTTCAACTTAAGGGGAGCTTACGAGAAAGATGGGGAGAGACTTTTTAACAGGGCCTGTAGTGACAGGACAAAGGGCAACTGTTTTAAACTGAAAATGGGTAGATGTAGATTGGATATTAGGAAGAAATTCTCCCCTGTGAGGGTGGTGAGACTGGCCCAGGCTGCCCAGAGCAGCTGTGGGTGCCCCAGCCCTGGCAGGGCTCAAGGCCAGGCTGGACGGGGCTGGGAGCAGCCTGGGCTGGGGGGGGGGGGTGTCCCTGCCCATGGCAGGGGGATTGGAATAGATGGTCTTTAAAGGTCCCTTCTAACGCAAAACGTTCTGCAATTCTATGATTCATTACGATACAACAGGAGTGAGAACAGTCGAACTTGGCTGCTCTAGTACATATATGTTCTGATGCAGTTTTAAATTATATGGGTATGTGTTGTTTAACCTGGCCAGCAACCAAGCCTCACACAGCCACTCGCTCACTCTCCCCACAATGGGATGGGAGAGAGGATCAGTACAGTAAAAGTGAGGAAACTCATAGGCTGAGATAAAAACAATTTAATAGGTAAAGCAAAAGCTGTGTATGGAAGCAAAGCAAGACCAGGAATTCTTTCACCACTTCCCATCAGTAGGCAGGCGTTCAGCCATCTTCAGGACAGCAGGGCTCCATCACATGCAACAGTGACTTGAGAAGGCAAACACCATAATGCTGAATGTCCCCCGCTCCTTCCTCTTCCCCCATTTTATATATACTCAGCATGACATCGTATGGTATGGAATATCCCTTTGGCTAGTTGGGGTCAGCTGTCCTGGCTGTGTCCACTCCCAGTTTCCCCTGCCCTCCCAGCCCTCTGGCTGGCAGGGCCTGAGAAACCAAAAAGTCCTTGACAGTACAAACATTACTCTATTCCAGCTGAAACCAGGACAATATATTACTTTTTTTTTTCAGCCGTGTCCCTGTTTCATGTAATGCACAGAATAAACAGTCCTGTGTAATAACTATTTTTTTAACATTTCATATTCTCATCATCTCAGTCAAAAAATGGCCTCATTACTCACTGTGAAACTGAAGCTGTGTTTTGAAGGCAAGCAGAACTTTGTATGTTCAAAGCACAGGTCTAATGTTTTAGTTAATTTTGAATGAAGAAGCTTGTAACTGCTATTACAAACCAGACCTGGGGCAACCAGTTTAGAAGAAACAAAGCAAAGAGCATGAAACTCATGATAACAGTTGACAAATGTAACTCAGAAGTAGCAGGACAGAGCCCACTTTTACAGTGTTTGAACGCGAAACCATTCTCCTTCTTGTAAACATGAAGAAAGGTCTTGTGCCATATGTAAAAGAGTCCTACTAGAATACTGGATTTCTAAAACCATGTTTTCTGTCCCACATAGAACTGTTAAAGTTCACTGCACACCTGTATTTCTGGGAGACTTTCTGGAATGCGTAGGGTTATTAATACTCTGTGGTTTCCTTATAATTTGGAACTTAACTACTATGTGATTCAGAATAAATTCAAAAACACACACTAACAAAGGTTTTAAAAAGCCTACAGCTGTTACACCATTGTTTTAAAAAGTTCTTAATAGGGCTTTGTATTATAAAAATTTTATAGGATTTATTAAAAAACCCAAGCCATGATGAGAATTAAAATATTACTTTTTAACCATAAAAAACTTGCTCTGTACTTTGAGTCCCTACATTATCACCCTGCAATGTGTAAAGTCTCAGAAAATAATTTATAATTAGTGCACATATATAAATTCTTCTGAAATAGTTCTCCCTGAGAATTTTTCAAGGGAAAGGTGCTAACATTGTCAGCAGTCTTGTTATAATAAAGAGAAAAAGAACATGTCAGAAGACACTTTGAACTAATTTCACAAGTATTTCAAGTAGATTTTCAGTATTAAACGGAGATTTGCATGTAACAGATGAAGCTGGTTGGAAATTAAAGCCATCATTTGAAGTCAAGAAATGTAATACCAAAACAAGAATTTCAAGAAGTCAAGCAAAGCTGGAACCTTTTCAAGGTGTATTTTATGATTCACAGTAACTTCCTCACCCAGACTGGAAGAAAAAAAGAAAAAGAAAAAAAATGCAACTGCTATGCAGTAAGACAGAATAGATAATTTAAGTACAGATAAAAAGTGCATAAGCAATTGGCTTCAGTCTAGAAAAAAAGAAGATGGCATTTAATCTGGAGCAAAGCTAGTAAGGATAGTGAAATAAAAAAGTACATACATATAAAAATAAAGATATCAAATTACCGCAGAATAGAAAATGTAGTAATGTAGATAAAATTAAAAATAATATAATTAGTTTATTCAAGAATAATGACCTTTCTCCCTCTCTCCTGCAACAAGGTGGCTGACCTTATTTTCTAGACAAAAGGGGTCTGATAGATTTAACCACTCCAAACTTAGACCAGTTGGTGTGGGATCACATGAAACATCACTAATGAAGCCAGCAGTACATTAATGTAGAAATTATTAAACAGTGAGGAATCAGTTGTAGAGATTGAGGAGGACCATGAAAAGACGTAAAAAGGAGAATGACGGATTGCTAACCCCAGCCTTACAAAGCAGTGAGCTTTAGATATAACAGTGATTTATATCACATCAAAATGTGATGTTGCCATAAACAAAAGAGGTACTTCTGGGGAAATATCTATGACACCAAACAAGATCCATGTCAGACTTAGCTGAAAATAACTCTGGACACCAGTGTTCAAGAAAGAAGTTGAAACCAGGAAAGGTTTCATAAAATATTTGTGGAGTTGTCCAGGAAAAGGATACAGCCTTGAGCAAAGATCAGTGCAGCTCGGCTGTTTAGACTAGCAAAACAAAGGTTAAGAAATGCTGTGACTGCAGTCTGTAAATACATTGGAGGCCAGATGTAGACCAGAATAAGAGCTTTATAAGCCAAACTTTGCTCATACAGGATTAAATGTATGCAGTCCTGGGTTAACAGTTGGAGTTGATGATCTTCAAGCTATTTTCCAATCTAAAGGATCCTATAATTCTATGATTCTATACTAGCCACGAATACATTCAGACTGGGAATACAAATTTCTGAAGATATTTCCAACAGAAGAACAGGGAAATGCATTTGTCAGAAACACTGACAATTTTGAATTTTTAAAAATAAACAAGCGTGATAGTCCTTACTAAACAGAGCAGTAAACTTAGTGCTCTCAAAGAAAAAAATCTGGGTTGTGAGCTGTTTTCTGAAGCAGCAAATTCATATTAATCAGTAGCTAAGGCTAAAGTTACAATCTCTGTTAAGAAACCATGTTCACTTGTTTAAGCTTCTTACCGCATTTTTTTAGAAACATGGCTTTCGCATCAGAGGCAAATTATGGCCGTTCAGCTGAAACAGGAAAGCAAGCCTGAAATGGGTATAAAAAACAGATAGGTATGAACTTTGTCAGTTAATCTTTTTTCATTAGGCATTGCCAGAGCTAAAGAATATATAAAGAGTGAGTACCTATGGCGCTCAGTCTGGCCCCGCCAATACACATATTGCTTCCCCTGTTCTTTAAAACCATAGCTGCTTTATGAGATACTCCATACCTGTATATCTAATCTCATTGACTGTGAGTATTTCCACTTCCTTCCTTCCTTCGCTGGATCAACACCCTTTCTACAACACAGCAGATGAACTTGCTTCTACATGACAGACTGCATGACATGGTGCATCTGGATTGTTCTGCAACATGGCCAAAGCTTTCTCAGCACCACAGTGATGGAAGGACCAACACCTTCTGAGTGCATTGCATCTGCTCTGTCCTCTGCTTTTGTATGGCATTTCCTTCTCTCTCTTCTGTAACAAATCTCTAGAATTCATTATAATATCTGTGGATCTGCATCAAGAATAAGGTTTATATTGTATGTATGCAGTGCTCTTAAAACAGGACCTTCAGAATACTATCACATCGCAAGTTACAGTTAAAAAATATTTATACAAGAAAGACAACACGAGGTCACCCCAGAAAAAAAGGACACTACTTTGGTGTTAAAAGCTGGTAATTATTTGAGAACTCATCTTGGAGACATATCTTATTCTATTTAAGGAAAACAGAGATCATATTTAAGATTGATAATTTTAAAGGTGAATGAAGTATAAGACCCTTGAACTTTAACAGGAAATGTCTACTTCTCACAAGCTCCTTCCAGCATTAAGTAAGCAAAACTTTTACTTTTGAAGCAAGCTTCACCCTCTTCAATTATATATATATATATATATATATATAAAGCTTTAGAATAGCAAATAGTTTATTATAACATTCCTGGTTAAAGCTTGTAATTATTGTTATTGATAAAGCCTTTTACTACAGACTAATAAACTATTACATATTCCAGCTATGTCTACTTAAATCTTGTCAAATGTGAATGGAAAGTTATAAATGAAGCTGTAATTTCAGAGGAAAATATGATTTATGTTTGTTTTTTTTTTTTTCAAAGCAATAAAGAAAATCCAAGCTGATGTTAACTAAAATTAACATTTTTCACCTTCTTTACAAAACAGGAGATTTTGATCTTCCTGGCCTTTAAAACATAGCTATACTAACCATTGCCACGGCTTGGAAGAGGCTCAGGAAACACATTGTTTAATATACCTGGTCTATCACCAAAACTAGGATTTAAAAGCCTTGATTTATACAAAATTGAAGAAAAAAAAGCAGTGCAAAATAGGATAGTTTTTCTTACAAATAGCCTAGTGAATCATTCTTTGGCACATTAATTAACAGTTGAACAATGTTTCTAAAGATCCTTATGAATACCAAGAAAGAGCAAAATTATTTTTAAAGTATGAGAAACAAACAATGTTTTTTCCTAGCTGTAGAATTGTCTTTTAGAACTGAAAGCGTCAGGAATAATGTGCGTGAAACTGTTGTATTGCCATTATTATTGTTATAAGACAAGATGGAAAAACACATAACCCTCAGAAATAAATCATCTAAGCTGGTCAGTAAAGTTAGGTCAAATCAGTAAATGAGTCTCCACTGTTCACTGTATCCTTTCAGATGTTTCTGATAGAAGACAAAATATATTTCACTTTTACCTAGAACTGTCAGTCAATATTATTTCCAAGGCTGATTTTACATTAGTGGTAAATGAAGGATAAATAGAGTTACATTTCAGCGTGATGTGAAGTCTGATTGTTTGTGCTGACTGGGATCTTTTGACAATTTTGTATTGTTACCTAAATTAGATGCCTAAAAACTTTAATCTGTCTATTTCTCAATCTGTTATTACTGTTCCATTCAAAGTGGAAAGGTTTCTCCAGCTGTCAGAGCTTATAATCAAACATTGCATAATAATCACTAAAAGTATCCCAGATATTTTAAAAAGAACAAAAGACGTCTTTATCTCCCTAATGGCAAACTGAACAAAGCAAAGGAAGGTATAAAATGTTGCACAAACTTCCATAGTCACACACAGATAAGGAAGGGAAATTTCATCTTAATCTTTACCTGGTAACCAGTTAATGCTCTGAAGCCGGATACCTAACAACATTTCTTTGCTAATATTTCAGCTGATGTCCAATAATTGATTAGCTAAAAGAAAAATAAAAACTAAACACAGCTGCTACTCTTGTGTAGCAGGCTGTCCGATATTGTCCAGGTTTGCTAGAGCTGTTAATGGAGATTTTTCCCTTGTGTGAGGCAGATTATGGTATTTAAATTCTCCATTGCAATACATACTGAAGGCAAATAGGTCTTCTCATGGGATGAAGAAAGCAGAGAAGAGGGGGTGTGAAAGTTTCCCAAAAGGTGCATCTGCATTAGCTTTTCTGAAGCATTCACTGACCATGTTGTGGCTCATGTTGCAGAGCAGTCCTGAAGGGTGTGAATTCTTTTAGATGAAACTCCATGGAAATGCTGTCCAGAATGCAACCAGCCTACAGAACAAGACTAGCACTTGTTAAAATACATCTGCTAGATGTGCATAACCAGAACATTTGTTCCTCTGTACCAAATGCTCTGCTCTGCAAGCCTGTTTTCATTAGATCATTTTCTTGCTAATACAGACATGGCTGGTATGAGCAACTAGAAGATCCAGACTCCAGTCTGTCACATTTGTAATCTGAATCAAATCTTTCAGGTAAGGCTGTTTTTAAATTTTTTGAAGTATGCCCCAAATATATGGTGGATGGTATAGAGAAACAATCAACCACATGGGAAGAGGGAGAGGGGGAAGAAGAAACTTAACCATTAGTTACTGGAACAAACAAGAACAGGAAAGGAAAGCCAACTATTCCTAAGGAGCACTGTTGGGTTTTTTCAGTTGTTTAGAGTTTTTAGTTCTCTCCAACATTGTCAAAACCATTTACCAGGATCCTATCTTCAAATTCACAGAACTTGTCACATCCCTAGCCCAAATATGAAATTTTAAACACATTAGGCTTCTGTCTGCTCTTGTGTAAGAGAAAAATTTTCCAGCTCCCTTTGTCGCATTTAATAACCATAACCTAGAAAATAAGCACAATTTTTATCGGACAAAGTTAACCAGAAACAAGTGAATCAGCAATATAAGAAATAAAGAAATAAGAAATAAAGAAATATAAGAAATAAAGAAATACATACCTGGGCAATTAGAAACAATACAATCAGTGAATGGAAATCAGTACTAGCACAGTAGATAGAAAGGTATGACCAAGAGATTTTTCTTTATAATCTTTACGATAGTATTTCATCCTGAGATTTCACATGGATATTATTGAAAGTAAAAGAATATCTTCACTGAGGTTCAAAGGTTTTGGATTCAATCAAGAATGTTGCTTAGGATGAGGAGAGTAAGAAATGTGTGTGTGTGTGTGTGCGTGTGCATACATGTGTGCATGTGTGTGTGTGTGTGTGTGTACACATATGTATGTCTATGTGGAATCACTAAGGAATTAAAATAGATTCAGAAATAAAACTTTGTAAATTACTTTCCAAAGGACAAAACTCCTCTTTTGCAGAGATAGAAAGACATTTAATGACCTTCTAGGATTAAGTTCTCTCCTTTCCTATAGAAATAGCTCAAAATCTATTAAGAAACCTATGGTCTTAACACAGTACTGACTCTGGGGTTAGTCCAACATCTTAATGGAACAAAACCGTCATACTCCTTTTTACAAAAATCATGTCCACAGTTTCTTTATATTAGAAAAATATTCTGCATTGTCCAATCCTTTATTTTGGACATTACATTTTGGAATTACAGAATTATTTTGGTTGGAAGGGACCTTTGAAGATCTTCTAGTGCAACCAGCCTGTCATAAGCAGGGACATCTCTAGATCAGGTTGCTCCAACACGCATTCAACCTGGCCTTGAACGCTGCCAGGGGTAGAAGTTCCATAACTTCTCTGACCAACCTGTTCCAGTATCTCACCACTCTCCTCGTAAATCTTTTATTAAGCTCCCTCTAAATCTATCTCTTTCAGTTTAAAACCGTTGCCATTTGTCCTGTCACTACAGGCCTTCATAAAAATAAGCCCCCTTTAAGTATTGAAAGGCCACCATAACGTTTCCCCAGGGTGCTCTCTTCTGCAGCCTGAACAGCCCTAACTCACTCAGGCTTTCTTCACAGGAGAGGTGCTCCATCCTCTGACCATTCTCACAGCCCTCTTCTGGACCCACACTAACAGGTCAATGTCTGCCTTGTACTGGGGACCCCAGATCTGGATGCAGTACTCCAGGTGGGGTCTCACCAGAGCCAAGCAGAGGGGAGATTTACCTTCCCTCATCCAGCTAACCACACTTCTATTGATGCAGCCCAGTATATGGCTGGCTTTCTGGGCTGGAGGTGCACATTGCCAGATTATGTCCAATTTTTCATCCACCAGTTCCCCAAGTCTGTTCCCACAGAGCTGCTCTCAATGCCTTCATCCCACACCTTGTATTGATACCAGCATTGCCCTGACCCTGGTGCAGGACCTTGCACTTGGCCTTGCCAAACTTCATGAGCCTCACATGGGTCTACTCTACCAGCATGTCAAGGTCTCTCTGGATGGTATCCCTTCCCTCAAGCATACCAACTGTACCACTCAGCTTGGTGTCATCTGCAAAATTTCTGAGAGATCACTCAGTCCCATTGTCTATGTCATTAATGAAGATATTGTACAATAATGATTTTGAAATATTCTATATTGAAAAGAAATGTAACTAGTGTGAAAAACAGGGTAATATCAAGTGACTACAGAAACACTGCTTAATGCTGTATAATTACTGACTTAAGAATACAAAAATTATTAAGTTATAATAAATGAAGTAATGGAAATAAATAGCCCAAATGTGTCATCATTCACCTAACTCCTTTTATTCCTGTTCATCCCTTTTAAAATGAAAATATTTTTACTTAAGTTTATATTCATTTTCAAACACCAAAGCTTTTTACAGTCTTTAGTCTTCCAACTTCTCTTTGCAATCCAGTTTTCAGAAATACAAAATAAAAATGTCTTAGCTTGAGTTTTTCACTCCATAAAGGTCTCCTCAACCTCTCTGAATATATATTCTTCATACTAAAATATTTTTGCACTATTGGCAGACAGAATACCCTTCACGAATGAAGCACTACCTGATAAACAGTAGCCATAATGGCACAAATGAAGTGACAGAGGGAAAAAACAGTTGCTCAGTATTCATGAGTATTCATACAAATTAGATTACAAAACACTATCAATTTTTAGTGTACAGAAGACATACATAAGACTAAAACAGACTTAAGCTTCATGAAGCTCATTGAAAGCTGTGTTTAAACTACTTGCAGTGACTAATGATAATGAAGTACATCTAAAGCAATTACAAAAGCCTATTAAGGTTTTGCTTTTATGTCCAAATATAATGCCCAAACAAGCAATATCTAAAACTACTTATAAACGACAGAAACACATTAGCAGGGGGAGGTGAAACCTTTGGACAGTTAATAGTAACATACACATTAAGTCTTGGAGACTAATATGGTAACAAAAATACAGAAAAATATAATTCATCCTCAACACTCTTTCTCCTTTAGTTTCCTTCACCTACAAATATACTCCTTTTTTATGCTTCCATTTTAGTGCTTTGAGAGCTTTATATTATATGAAGGCACCATGGAATCAATATTTCTGAAATAATGGGATTAGAGGCAGACTGTCTGGCTCTGGGTCCATAAGGTACTCTATTTTAAGTAAGTAAGTAAGTAAGTAAGTAAGTAAGTAAGTAAATAAATAAATAAATAAATAAATAAATAAATAAATAAATAAATAAATAAATAAATAAATAAATAAATAAATAAACGAACAAACTTCTGGTCATAATTATTCCAAATGTTCAGGTCCCTGAAGAATCACTTTATAGGAGTACACAAAGATCACCTGGGGCTCTAGCACTGAGTCCTGAAATATCTGTCCACATCTTTCCTTGGCTAACATACCCAAGTTTTTATTTGTGCTGGAAAATGTAATCTCTTCATAGTAGTACAGACATGGAATAACATAAATCACAGGAACGTGAAGCATACAGGAATTCTGGAACTACCTGGTGCTAGAAATCCTGAAAATCTGTATTTCAATAGAAGCCAGTAATAAGGAAAAATTGCACAAATTGGTTTTCAACATGTTACAGAACATAGGTGAACACAGCAGGATCAAGACAACACAGACATCACAAAACATACATGTAAATAAGGAAGACTTTAAGTAAAAATCCAGTGGAATGTCAGATAATGTTGACTGGTCTACATACTGACCCACAAAATAACAAGTGATGCATAAGCAGCAGGGAGGAGTAGGAGAAGGTACGGTGGTCACGTCTCAAGAAGGCAAAGAAATGTGAAATTTTAAGTTGGATGTTTAATCTAAGCATGATTAGTTTTATTTAATTAGTCATTTATGACCGTGAAGTTTGGAAAATATCCTATGTAAGCCATTACAGTCTAAATTAAAAGGATGAGATGGAAGATAAGAACTGCAAGAATACCTTGCCTCGTCTGTGGCTAACAAAGAGGAAAGAAAAAAAGGAGTGGAAAGTTACTGAGGAAACAGAAGATTCATAAAATCATGGAATGCCAGATTAGAAAGGACCTCAACAATAATCCAGTCCAACCTTTCTTGACAAAAACACAGCCTAGAGAAGATGGCCCAGCACCCGGTCAAGCCACATCTTAAAACTGTGCAGTGCTGAGGAACCCACCACTGCCACAGGGAGATCATTGCAATGGCTAATTGTTCTCATTGGGAAACATTTTCTCCTTGTGTCCAATTGGGTTCTCCCCTGGAGTAACTTGTACCCATCACTCCTTGTCTTTTCCATGTGTCTCCTTTTGAAAAGGGAGTCTCCATCTTCTTTGTAGTCACCCTGTAAATACTGGAACATGGTGGTAAGGTCTCCCCTAAGCCTTCTTTTCCAAGGCAGAACAAACCCAGCTCTCTCAGAGGCCTTTCCACAGGTGGCAGGCTTCCCAGTCCTCTGGTCATTTTTGTGGCCCTTCTCCGGAACCTTTCCAGCCTGTCCACATCTTTTTTGCATAGCAGGGACCAAAACTGAACACAGCATTCCAGGTGTGGCCCGACAAGCGCTAAGGGGAGTGGGATAATGGCTCCTTCATCTCTGCCGGCGGTGCCCTTGTTGATGCAGCCCAGCACCCTGTTGGCTTGCTTTGCCACAGCAGCACACTGACCACTCATATCGGGCTTGCTGTCCACCAGGGCCCCCAGGGCCCTTTCCACAGAGCTGCTCCCCAGCAGGCAGATCCCAGCCTGTGCTGCACTCCTGGATTATGTCTTCCCAGGCGCAAGACCATACACTTGTTCCTTGTGGAACTTCATAACATTCTTGTTAGCCCAGCCTGTCTAGGTCTTCCTGCAGGGTGGCTTTCCCGTCCAAAGTGTCCACTTCCTTGCTCAGTTTGGTATCATTGGCAAACTTCATCAGGGTACATTTGATCCCATCATCCAGATCACTTATGAAGGTATTAAGCAGCGTTGGGCCTGACAGTGATCCCTGGGGGACCCCACTTGTGACAGGTTGCCAGGTTGAAAAGGACCTATTTGCCACCAGCCTCTGGGTGCAGTCTGTCAGCCAGCTCCCCACCCACCACATGGACCACTTGTCTATCTAGACCATAACGCAACATTTTCTGTAGGAGGAGGCTGCAGGAAACCGTATTGAAAGCCTTGGAGAAACCTCCAGGTAATGTCCATCACTCACCCAACCTCAGCCGAGCCAGTTACTATGTTGTAGAAGGCGATCGTGTTTGCCAACCACGATTTGCCCTTGGTGAATCTGTGCTGCCTTTTCCCAGCCATGTGCTTCACTTGACTTGTAATAGCCCTATATATCAAGCATTCAGTACGTAGTCAGCAAACGTCTTTCAAGATCTTCACTGGTGAGTAGAGTAATTCTTTACAATATTTGCTGGTTTTCAGTGCTAATAAGATTCACACACCCACAGTACGCTCATATATAAGGTCAAACATAGAAAAGATATGGAAAATTAGTAATTTGATCCTTTCCGATGCCTTAAGACCTACTTTCTTGATAAATAAAGTAATTATTTAAAAACCAAGTAACTTAAAGAGAGACCCTCCAGTTCATTTCTCCCAAATCTCTTGAACACAGATAAGGTTCAAACTGTGGTTTAAATTTTGGGAATGATGTGTAAGTGCTGAGTTCATGTCTTAATGACAAGAGAAGAACTCAAGTCAGCTATGAATATTTGGTTGATAAACTACTGGATAAAAAGAGGGAGAATAAAGAAACACAGCATACCTTAACTTTTTTCCCTGAAATATTAAACATATTTTACAAATTTATGGAAACTTATTTTATGCAGTTTTTTTTAAATAGAAAAATATCATTTTTACGTTGAAATCTTAGCAAACATATGGTTTTGTAGATTTTGTACAATGACTTCTGTTGAGTAGGACACAATCTCCTAGGAATGCTAATGAAGAAATTAATGATAAAAAATGTTTGATATGTAATTGGCACCAACCACTGTACCATTGTCAGAGCCACACTGATAAAAGTTTAAGTTGATAGAAGTGACAGCATTTTGTCTATAAATGCTTCTGAAATTTCATGACCTTGTAGGATTTTATATGATGGAATTCTTAAAGCACAAACCTCACTGATTTTTTACAGTATTAAAAAATCTGATGAGCAACAGCATTTAAAGACAAAATGAGCTGACAGACTCATTTCAGTCACGCCAATAGACTTCCACATCTTGTATTTACTGCAATCTGATCCGCATTCTTTAGCTGCCAGAACTTTTCATTTTAGCCAGCAAATGATTATAATTGAGGGACTTCAGTAACATTACAGTGCAGCCTACAGGTTAATACAGTTTGTTTAAAACAAATGCAAACCATTTACACTCTCTCACCATTTTTATGCTTCGAATTTGTAAGTTTTGATCCATGGCCTATACCAGAAATTCAGCTGCGGAAGCCCTCTCACAGATTATGTGAGTGATGGCTGCATTTACTGCTCAGTCAAGCACTAGAATGTACACACTTAAAACAGATGCATCAAAACTGTGATTATTCAATCCACCAAGGTGCAGAAGAGAGAGCAAGAAAAATATGTGGGAAAGATCTCAGTCTGAGCAAATACCATTCCAAACTTTCAGTAGGATAAATTAAAGGCCAACCACAGGATATATCTAACCTCACCTGATAAAATGTAAATATTTCACGACTTTGTTTTGGCACAAGAACTGTTACAGTGTACCTGCAAACAAAATATTTATTTCTGTGAAATAGACTTCTTAGCAGTTCCCCCACCCCAGTAAATAAATAAATAAATACACATTTATCCTAGGAGGAAAACGGTAACCTAATGCTTTATGGTAATGTGACTAAGAGGACTTTTCTATTTAAAATAACTGATTTTGTATGCTTCAACCCACAGAACTTGGTATAAGTACCAGGTTTGCATGGCAAGGTTTAGGCAGTGGGGGGTTACAGGGGTGGCTTCTGTGAGGAACTGCTGCAAGATCCGCCCACGTCCAACGGGGCCCGCTGGCCGCCGGCTGCCAGACGGGCCCGGCGCTGGCCACGGCCCGGCCCAGCAGCCCCGGCGGGAGCCCCTGGGGGGCAGCGCGGCTGAGGAGGGGGGGAAATGGCCCACGGAGCTGCGGGAGAGAGCAGAGAGCCTGCCTGAGAGCAGCGGCCCTGCAGCCCCCGGGCCGGGCAGGGGGAGGCCGGGGGGGACCGGCCCGGAGCAGAGCCCCCCCGGCAGGGCCGGGCAGGGCAGGGCCGGGCAGGGGGAGGCCGGGGGGGACCGGCCCGGAGCAGAGCCCCCCCGGCAGGGCAGGGCAGGGCAGGGCCGGGCAGGGGGAGGCCGGGGGGGACCGGCCCGGAGCAGAGCCCCCCCGGCAGGGCAGGGCAGGGCAGGGCCGGGCAGGGGGAGGCCGGGGGGGACCGGCCCGGAGCAGAGCCCCCCCGGCAGGGCCGGGCAGGGCCGGGCAGGGGGAGGCCGGGGGGGACCGGCCCGGAGCAGAGCCCCCCCGGCAGGGCAGGGCAGGGCCGGGCAGGGCAGGGCCGGGCAGGGCAGCCCGCGGGCAGCCCAGGGCCGGGCAGGCCGTGCCCCCCGCCCGGGGAGGGCCCCGCGGGGCAGGGCAGCACACGGTGTGTGTCAGGGCCGGGGGGATCTCTCCCCGCCCTGCCCTGCTGTGGCCGGCCCCAAAGGCCCCCGGCTTCCCCCGGCGGAGCCCGCTGTGCCGGGAGGGAACTGCCGAGCGCTCTCCCTGCCCGGGCCTCGCCCCACCAGCCGGGGGTTACAGGGGCTCTGCCCGGCACCGCGCGGGGGGCGCCGGCGGCCGGCAGCGCCGGGCACCGCGGGGCGGCCGGGACAGCCCGCCGCAATGAAGCAAACATCGAAAGATTCAGTTTCTAAAGTGTTAAAGATCCATAATTTCAGATCACAGGTGAATGAGATTTGCTACTAATGTTTTTAAAATATTGTAGAAACAGTACAGGTAAAAGAGAGCAGACATTTGTAGAGTAACAGGTTTCTCTGGATGAGGAAATATTTGAAAACTCCACGACAATGACTGTATTTGTGCATATGGTGTATGCAGCTGTATGGATATCAGAATAATTTCAGCATCAAAATAGGCTTTTCCTGATTTTTTTTTTTTCTATACAGATTGCTGCTGCTAGAGATAATTCATGAGTAGAATTTACATCAAGAATTATGTACTATCCAAAATTGTGATTAGCAGGAAGTACCTGTAGTTTTACTACAGATTTATAATCTCATAAATGTTGGTATACTCTAGGTTTAAAATACCTGATTCCTGCTTTTCAGTGCAGAGGAACAATGCTCTTGAAAACTGTCAAGATAAAGCAGCACTCTTCATTAATTCACAGATTTATGCAAATTTATATAGTTTCACAACATTGTCTCTAATTAACACCAGTAAGTTTCAAAAGTCTGTTTCCTTGATTGAGGGGCAGTGTATGAATATTAAGCACTGGATTGGGGATGGAAAGAAGATAGTTATATTTAATTTAATTGTGGTAATATCTACATCACCTGGAAGGTCCAGAGCATGTACGGAGTGACTTCCAGATGTTACAGGTGTGGTACAGTTGAGTGAACTTGGCAATGTACATATTGAAGTGAATTATAATCCTCAGATTACTAATTAAAATTTAAATAAAGAGTGGACAAGTACTTTTCAGTATTGCGTAGCTTTCTGTGAAACAAATCTATTAAAATAAAAAGGCTAAGGTACTCAGTGGTTTCTTTGCCTTGGTCTCTACTGGTGAGACTTGTCTTTACTGGTCAGGCTTGCCTTTTGTGCTTCCAGGCCCTTAAGGACATTGGGTAAATCTGGAGCTAGGAAGACCTTCCTCAGACAAGTACCTCTGAGATGAGTTAATCTGCTTTAGAGGGTCTTTACTTTCTATTACAACTACTTTCTCTGCTAAACCTTTGTCCAAGCAGAGTAAGGAGAACAGACCTAACTTCAGACATGCCTTTCCCAAAATTGATCTCTCACTGGACAGTTTAAATACATAAAAATATACACCCTTAATCTGCAGGGGAGTTGGAAACCCATAGGCAGTTCTGTGTCTAGACTATACCTGTGTTTAACTACTCTAAAATAATGATAAATGAAGCTAAAAATAATACTCTGGTATACAAGAATGTTACGAATGACAACACACTGATATTTCTTTTTAGAAGTATAGTAGTTTAGAAGAAGAAGTATATCTGTTCTTATCAGATGCACCTCCTTAATAAGTTTCTGGAACTACCTACTACTTTGTCACGAATCAGAGAATCATCAGCCAGGAAAGATGATGAACCAATCAGAGAAGGAAGAAAAAAAAATATTTTTCCACCCACAAAAGAGGTCACTTGCTCAAAGTGAAAGACTAATTCAAAGCAGTCAAGACAGCTATTTAAGATTCATGATAGTATAGCAAAGACCAGATGAGTCCCTTGTTGCAACAACCATGCCATAGGAAAAATGCATCAGTTGAGAGCTGTAAACCAGCATCTCTGGCTGCAAAATGTAAGTGGTAAAATTATGGTTTGATGGATTATTCAGGAAATTCTACCAGACACCAGTCACATGTATTTACAGACCAAGTTGTAATGCTCTGGTGTTGTTAAAGCAGGAATTAACTTTGGAACATGACACTTCTTCACAGCTCCAGAATTCTGGTAGGTTACTGTCAACGGCAGAAAGAGATATTTCTTACTCTGTGATTTTTTGTCCATCTAGTTAAAATGATCTAGCTGACAGAAAATGTCTCTGCAGGCCATAAAACCTGGAGACATTTAAATCAATGGGAATTTTACCCACATGAACAAGATTTTATTCCAAATGCACATTCTGATCACGTCTAAAATGCTCTTGGTCTTGTATGCCCAGAAGTCACAAGGTGCTCTTCCTGTATCAAATTAATAAAGAAAATTTAGCAAGAAATCTGATTCTTTTATTGGTTGAACTTAAATGTGATTTAATCTCATTTCTTGTCCCCTTATCTACAGCTAGAACCATCTATGAAGCACCAGATATATTCTATGTACCGCAGAGTTTTGTATTACTTTGACCTTTTCAGTATTCTGTACTTTAATTGGTTAAGCCTTTCTATGGTTTCCCTACAGGTTAGCTGGCTGCAAGTAGCTGAGGAGGAAAGGTGGTGGCAGAGGGCATCCTGTAGTACTTGTGCACGCTGAAAATGTCAAAGCTGTATAGAGCACTCGTCATTAGAGAATGTAGAAGGCAACAAAATGCCCCCATTCTGCTCATCTGGTAAATGCTGTGATATGAACAGAAAATGCTACCACATAGTATTTTATGGCAACGATTAAGATGATCACAAATAATTTTATACATTCCTAATGTGCTTAAAATTATGTGGTGTTTTTTGGTTGGTTGGTTGGGGTTTTTTTATTGTGGAACCCATTGAACCTGATGAACAGCTAAGTAAAATGCCTGGTAGAAAAATGAAACTGAAGTACTGGGTAATTAGTACTGGCTTAACCTGCATGAACATTTTAAAGAGCAATTTTCAAAGGATAAAATAAATTAACATTTTGTAAATTGTATTACTAATGTTGTTATAAAAATAAACTTTTTAAAAAAATACTTAAAGGATATTACCTTCCTACTGAATCAGTCCCAAGCTGCTATCCAGAATATTCTCATAGTTTCTTTTTTTTTTTTTTTTCTCATGCAGCAAAAGAGCAACTCTTTTACCAGTGTTGCGCTGTCCTGTAATTCCTACGTTTCCTCTTGTAGTGCTGGAACTGTCTTCTTTTAAAATAGTCTCGTTCAATATAGCACTATGTGATAACTAGCAGTGCAACATTGTAGCTAAAAACATCCCTTTACATGTAGCTTTATAACTTTCTACTTTCATCAAAACAGAGAAGAGCTCCCAAGACTCATAAATCTTACAGGTAATCCAGCCCTCAACTGGGTAGGCTGCATATCTATGAAACAGTAACAATATAATATTTCAGCAACTTCTTAATACTTGGCATTTTGCATCCAAAATTATCTAACAAGGAATATCAGGTACAGTTTCTAATTTCAGATATCAAATTGAATAAAGGAACATGAAAAGGAACAGATTAAGTGCTATAAGCCATAAACATGAGTAGCTCTCAAGGGTCCTGATACATCATAATTAATTTTTAAACCATATTATGTTGTTTTCCTACTGGACACCGTGAGCTAAAGTGGCAGTAGTGTTAAATAAAAAAAAGGAGGATTTTTTTTTCCCTCTTGTTGAGGAATGAAGAATGAACTGTCAGTCTAGTTACAGAGAGACAATTCTACTATTTGTGGCAACAAGTTTCTGGTTTCAGATTCATACTACTTGGTAATAAGAAGTAGCTGAAGATAAGACTAGTGAGTATATGCTACTGAGTTTATAGCAGCAACAAATTGTGGAGCGTTCATTGCCAATAGAAATGTTTGCCTTTACTGAAAAAGAACAATTCACTTCCAGATTTATAACTTGGGATGTGTATATTTATGCTGGGCTCATAAGTAACAAAAAAGAACACCTCCTTTTTTCAAGGTGGATTGTTTTTATAAGAAAAAACACTTGCAACAGAAACATAACAAATAAAAGCCATTAAAATATTTTTAAAATGACCACAAGATCAACAAATAAGCTAGTACAACAAATACTTACTGATGACTTGGATACAGGTCTTTATTCACAAATAGACATGAGTTACTGATTTCATGCTATATTATTACTTAAGTAAAACATAACACAAGGCAACCTGTTCTGCTGGTAGTTTCTGGGTAAGCATGGAAGTGTCAAAACGTTTTTACAATGACTGGCAGAAAATGCCTGAGTAAGGTGAGGAGATGTTTGTGAACCCTCTGCACACAGTAAAGTCCTGAGCAGTTCCAAAAAACATCTTCATGAACAGTTACACAGAAGCTTCATATGTACCTTAAACAATTATAAAAGCAGTGACTGGTTTAGCAGGGTTGCTAATGAAAACCCATACTCCAAGGTTAATGAGTGTAATCCAGGTAAACAAGAAAACCAACACTATACTTCCACTTTGGGTTTCAGTTTTGGGATACCTCTAGATTTTAAGTTATCACTAATTCATAACAGAACTATACAAAGTTGGGGGGTGGGGGGTGGGGGGGTGAGTTGGTGTGGGAAAGCAATTGCTAGTTCAATTTCTTCAAGAAACTGACTGAGCATGGTTTGGTCTAACGGCTGTTGCCTGGGTTACTTAATGTGCCAACCAGGATCCAGTCAATTTGATCTTCTAAGCTGACTAGCATCCAGGAAGTTTAAAACGAATACCAGGTTTTGAAGAACTGAAAAAAACTGATTTGGATTTTACAGGGCCTAGATGAATTAGTCAGGATATCAAGAATGAAGGCTACTGTATTTCTTTCTGTAAATCCTTTGATCAAACATTGCATTGGTGAAATGTTGGTTTACAATTGACCAATGTATCTGATGTGATTCTCATGCGTACACATACATAAGGGCCTGGCACCCAAGGGAAACATGAACAGGAAGATCTGAGACACCGGCTTTCTCTGCAAAACATTGCCTGAATAAAGCTGGATGGAGCTCAAGGCACTGACGTATCAGGGTAGGAGGAAGAGAAACTTTTTTGACAGGCATGGAAATTATGGTTTTTACAAATATTATTTTATTACTGTTGCAAAGTTCATATTACTGCAAGTCTGAAAAGTAATCTTATGTGGGTGAGAAACAAGAAGTTATTTCTAACAAGGAATAAACTGTAACAGGCAAATAGTTGTCCACAATAATTAACCAAGAAGTCTTTCAGTAATGGAAGACACCAAAAGCCTTAGTATTTGGGATGAAACATGTCGGTTGACTCATTTGACCACACTGAATTGCATGGATTGGGATGCTGGAGCTGCACCAGCCAACTGTCTGATTAGGAATGAAGCAGACATTTAAAAGCTTTGACAGTCAATAAACAGCCAGGCAAAAGTCAGGAGGGTTTGGAGACTGGCATGTTTCTGCATCGAGAAAGCCAGCAATTATTTGTAGTGTCAGGTATACGTATAAACTATTTTTGAATATATTTTCTGCCAAATTCTTTTGTTCCAAAAAATAAAGTCTTTCATTTGTGCAACTTATCTCACAGACTTTGACATTGCTACAGTGCTTCAGAAAATCGTGTAAATTAACGGCAGAAATTGGATCCTTAAAAGACAGTGAAGGAGCTCAGAGGTTACTGAAAAGCTAGAGGGAACCTTTAAAAGACTATTTCAAGTAGAAATGCATTTACCAAATTAAACATATAAATTCTACCATAAATATAATGCCCTCTCATTCCAACTTCCCTTAACACGATTCAGTGAACTTACAATGCTTTCCCAAGACCATCTTTTGTTTTATTTTACCATTTGATTCCTCAGGTAGAGATAAGAGCTACATGTTAGTCACAAGAAGTAAATAAGATAGGCTTATTCACAGGATTGCTTTACTTAAGTTACCATCACACGTTCTAATAAAAGAGAAAAAAAAAAAAAAAGCAGAAGTACTATATACATTTCCCTTGCTCGGTTTCCTTATCGTTCAGGAACATGCTTTAAAAGCAGTTTTCTGAGGTTCTAGGGATCCTTTTTTGTAGAAAGTTCTCCATGAATTTAAAAGTAAAAATTGTTTTCCAGAATATTTCTGAGCAAGCTTATTCAAGGTAGACCTTCACTCATTCTCCTGCTACAAAAGCACAGTCCCACAAGTCATTTGATTCATAATCTATTCTCAATATTCTGCTGACAGTCCTAGCACAATGCAAAAACTCCAGGCACTAAGTAGTACTGTTAAAAGGCAAATTTTAACACCAGTTGTTGAGGAACTTCTTAGATATAAGAGGTATTCTCAACAAAGGATGTAATTGGCGAGACCATGCTTACTTAATCTCAAACAGAGCAGAGAAATTTCCACTATACTGTGGTAAAAATGCAATTTTAGAAGCAGAGGAATGTGGGTTTTGTAAATAGTATTAATTATCCCTTGTCTATTAATGATAGCAACAGAGCCAAAGAATGTATGAAATGTGCAGTACATGTGTAGATAGTTACTACAAGAGAAAAGTACTAACATTAGTGTTAGGGTATGCAAAGCTAGATTCATCTAACTGAGGAAACTAGTAGTCGTGAGAAACCATTAAATCTAGGAAATAAGACAGAGAAGCCTTTTATAACTGTGCTTTTTGCACAGATAGAGGTGTGAGGGGTGGCTGGGTTTTGCAGGGGGTTAAGGGTCAATCATGAGACACAGCTGAACTTCCCAGATAACTGCAGATAAACACTGGGGGCTTTTGTGGAGGTAAGTCTCATAAGGCTCACAGCATCTACCTGTATGTGCCAGTAATACCTTACTTGGCTGACAGGTCACGTCACATCACTCTGTAAGATCATAAAAGACTGGTATGGTATCAGAAATTCCAAAACTGGTTATAGATATAGCAAAACAAGGACCAATGGGAGGAAAGTACTTAGGGGTGGGTTGTGTGTTAGGGAGAGGACAAGATTTAAGAAAGCAAGGGGTCAAGCTGGCTGGTTGAGCAACAGTGGGAAAATAGAAAAAAGAAGGATAAGAATGGGCAGTTGAGTGTGAGTGGACTGCATACTCTTTTCTGCGTTTCTGCCCACCACCAAAGCGAGCTCCAGTGGGCCAAGAAGGAGGACACCCCTGGACCCCCAAGTCCACCAGGATTGGGCTGACTTCAGCACATGAGGAGGATGATTCATCCTCTGTAAGGCTGTTACAGCAAGCTCAGCAGAAGTGGGTTTTTTCAACACAGAGACAGAAGCAGCACCTAGGTTTCTGCAGTACGTATATATGTATAGGGAGAAGTTTTCCTTCTGGCTTTGACATTAGAGAGTATAAAGTAATACTGGCATTAACCTTCAGGAAGAGGATGAAAATGGGAAACTAATAGTGCCTTTGTATAACTACAGCACTATTACTAATGATATAAAAATATGCAGAGTACTCCAAACCTATTTGGCTACTGTATCAGAGAAATAACTACATTGCAAAGGAAAAAACTCATTAGTGAAAAAAACAAATGCCAGTTTTCCTGCCAAATGCTCTAACAGCCATTTTCAAAATTTTTCTAAAGACATAATTTTTTTTTTAAAAAGTATACTCTTTTAATAATATACCTATCTGATAATCTCAGAATCTGAAGCCAATTTTTACTCAAGTAAGTTTCCTTAAATTTACCATGACCATTCTTACCTCTTTCTCACAAGGTAACAGTAAAGATTATAAAGCGTGCAACAACATGAGATTACCCAAAACTCTCAGCAACTAGATGTAAACACAGTAATTTACCAAATAAATATCCAATAACTACTGCAGTTATTGTAAGTACAGGTATTGAAAAAGAAAGTGCAGTATGTAAGGCAAACAAAAGAGATGCACATGCCACAGATTCATTTTTCTTACATTATAAATATAAAAGAGAGGAAATTTTAACACAAAGCTAAACTAATTAACATCTGAAACCTCTGCCAGTCAACAGGCAATTAGTGGTATATCATAAGATTTTTCATATCTAAGGAAGTTTGCAAATACCAAAAAAGAACCCACAAACTAAACCATACACAAAAACAAAAACCAAACCAAAACAAAAACAAAAACAAAACCCCTAGTTTCTGAAATAGAAATTAAAGTTATTAATTATATAAGCATGAAGTTTTTCAAATTGAAAATCAAAAGCTACAATTTGGAGCATGGAAACACAATTAGTGCACCAGCATGTAACAGTCTTTGATGTCAGAAATAAAACACAGATAGAGAGTTACTACTCCAAGATAAGCAATATAATGTGTACAGTATTACAAAAACCTAAGTCATGTTTATAATTTGGCTATAGAGGCAAAATTTTTATTTACTCTTCTTATAACTTGAGTGTTCATTTGCAAGTCTTCAAGTCCAAATTGCACAGGCATAAGTTAATTTCATGAAGCATAGGAGCATCAGCCTTTTAATTATACTGGTTGTCCTCAGAGTTGTGTCTCCCCTGCTTCCTCTATGGAGCAAGAGATGAAGACAATATAAAAATTATCAACACTTCAGCTACTTATAAGCTAAACTATGGTCCTTGCACCTTTTACTGCACTGTTTTAGAGTGCAACCCAACTCAGTATTGTAAACAAACTGACTTTCTGGTGTATGTGTACCTTCAATGCACTATGAAACATGTATTTCTTCCTGAAAAGTATTACGTTATATGCATTTGTTTTGTTTCCATTAAGCAAGTAAGTAGATTAAGAGACATCCACAATTTTCCTATAATTCTCTGTAATTTTAAACTATAAATTTTATGGCAGCAATGCACACCAGCCCCACCTCAAGAGCTGATTCAGTATCATAAACAGAAAACATTGCAGAGACATCAGCAGGACTAAAAAGAAGCACAAGATGCCATCTTAATCCACGCAGTAACCTACAGCAGCCAGTGACGGTGTGGTCAGTGCCAGGTTGATGCAGATGGTCCCTTCCTTCAGGTGAGAGCCTTCTGTCTAGCAAAAAAGACTCTAGCTGCTGGTGCAGAACTAAACCCAAGATTTTGTCAGCTCTTAAGAACCTGGGGGTCCTAAAAGCCTTTCACATAGTCAATACATACACACAAGAGTATGAAGAGGATGATCAAGTCCACTCAGATTTGAGCCACTCTCTCAGATATTTCCCTCTCCACACTGGAAATAGAAATATAATGTGAACAGTGTCTTATTTTAGGCATCTCTGATAAATGCCTAGGATCACGGCAGATTAATCAAGGCCTAAATAATTACTGTACATCAAGTTTTAATGAATTTCCATCCTTAGAAGAAAGAAAAAGAATCCCATGACTAATCGTATATCTACCAAGAATGGCAACAGTGCATATAGTTCTGCTTCAGAGCAGAAGGATGGACATGATGACCTTCTGAGGTCTATGCCAGTATATGGCGATCAATATGAGAAATGTATAAAAAAGGACATCAAATTAAGAAAGCAATCATATTGACAGGAAAGAATTATTAGTAGAAAAACCATGTTAGCGTAACAATATCAACAACAACAACAGCAAGATGGCATTTGGGCCTTCTTAAAACTAAAGAGTAGGAAATAATCTTCTTATCTTCGCATAGCTGGAAATCTTACATTTTCCTATATTTTCTTCAGAATATGTGATGGACATTTATAAAACAGCAGTAAGATAGCAAAGTCGTGTTGCATAATTACAAGTGTTGGACCTTAACAATTCTGAAGTCATGTTTTATTCATTCTGCTTTTTCACTTTTATGAGAAAAATTAATTAAAATTTCAAAATGAAATTATTTTAAAATTCAAATGCAGTGGTTGAATTAGAAATGTTTTACACAAGGCAATTTTTAGATGTGTTTTTTTTAAAAATATTCTTGAATTCATAGTTTTGCAAAAACTGTTCTCCTGTAGATGTTTCTCATCTCAACAAAATGAGTCTAATAAAAGGTACTTAAGCTAGAAAATTTTCAACATCTATTTAATTCCTCACAAGCATTACCATACCATGATTAAAGGAGTATTGATCCCTCATTGAAGACTTTACACCTTTTTTCTAACAAAATAGGTAAAACTGTGGAATTACATTACTTACAGATTTTTAGATTGAGAATTTCTGTATTTTACAATGGAGTCTGCTGGAGAAAAAAACATCTAGCTAAAAAATATTCAAAAATGGTCATGCAGTAGATGTAGGGTTGTTCTATGATAAGACTGGATTTTCTTAAAGAAGGCCCAGAACAGCACAATGAAAGGAGGTACAACGTGCTGTTATCTATATGCAGTTTCTTTATTTAACATGAAAACCAAGGAACCATGTAAACTCAACTGAAATACCATGTGAATGGCCTGTTAGAAATCTTCAAACTTTTAATCTTGCACAAAATCTACATGCTTTTCTGTTTTTCTTCTTTATTTTCAAGTTGTACAAGGATCAAAAGCAGGGCTTTGATACTTTTAGGTCAGATGAGAATTTCTCTGTGTCTCAGTGACAGAATATGAACACACAGGCAAAAGTAAACAAGTACAAAATAAATATTAAATTTGCCTATTTACCTGTTTAATTTGAGCATCACAAGTGTTGACTGAAACACTGATGCCTCAGCAAATATCTGGTTATGAACAGTATTTCTCAACCATTGGTGGTTGCTTATATTTTGTCCAATATTATTTTTTCTTGAAACCATACCTACTTAACTCTGAATACTCCCACTTTCTACATTCCAATATCTTTTGTGTATTCTACTTCATATACTTCTTTTCAGGTTAATAACATTCTTCATTGTTGCAATAAAAAACCTGTTATGGTACACAAAGCTATTTCTAATATATCCACTGTGAATTTTTCTTTTCACATCAAAATTTTTTAAAAACAATTATTTCAACACTTACATCCTTTTCTGTATGTGTCAGTAATTTGTATTGGAGCAGGAAGCAACGAACTTTAAGAGCATCATGTGCTACTGAAGAGGTTGCTTAAAGTGACTTAGAGATATTTACAGTTTTCAGGTGAATTACTAACATGACAATATTAACTTTGTTCAGTTAAAATATTCTAATTTATGTGAAAATATGTGAACAGACCACTCAGAAGGCGTAGCATCGGGACATCTTGGGAAAATATACAAGAAACACAACTGCAACAAAATTTGACTGTTGTTCAAATATAACCTTACACAATATATAATATTAGCTTTATGAATATCCTCAGATAATTAGTTCAGTGATCACATCACTTAGCACCTCAGGGGTTTTTTTGGTATTTTTCATGTTGCCACCAAAAGTATGTTAAAGAGGCAATAGGTACATTGGTTACACAGTTTAGCAGTAAGAAGACTGTAGTAATTCATTGCCTGTATCAATTCCTGATTTAATGATATCACCTTTCCCTTCAGTAGGAGTACAAAAAAGCCAGATTTTTGCTTCAGCAGTATTAACACACAAGCTGCGGGTGTAAACACATCCACACCATGCTGTGGGGATCTCCTGAACTAGTGTCAAACTGACACACATGCACAGCAGAACAAGGCTGTGCACTAGGGCAGGCTTTGGACCAGAAACACTCCAGCCAGCAGGACCACGTCTGAGCTTGTCCATCCTGCAGATGTGGGTGAGGTCAGCTCTGGAGCCAGAAACCCTCCCAAGAGAGCGAGCCTCTGCTATGGTGGCATTAACATCATATACCACCACGACAGTGCAAGTAGACGTCTTTCTATTTAAATATTGTTTTGCAAGCCAGAGCTTTTCTTTGCACTGTGAAATAATATAAATAAGTAGTGTATAAATACTGTAGTATAAAGAATACCAAACAATATAAATAATATAATTATGAGTGTCTATTACAGCAACCAGCAACGTATGTATGTCTGCCCTCACTCTGTGCTTCTGCATAGATCTTCTAGAAATTGTGGATGCTACTTCTTTCATTAAAAGGGACCTACACAGCCCCACTGGGAAAAAAAGCCCACAGCATACAGAATCTGTCAGATCAAATTAGAAAGGTATAACACTTCTGAAGCTAGTATTAACATGAGGACAAAACAAAACCTGGCAGATGCACACAGGAACAAAAGGAATCAGGACTTCCAAACCTGTTCTATTATGTTAAAATGATGGGAAAATGTTTTGGGTTCTTTTTGAAGTGATAACAACTCTCTGAGAGAAATTATCTTGAACTACAATTTTTGCCAAATTTTACACAATACAGCAAATGCCCAAGCCACTCTCCTGAAGAGTGGAATGGGGAAAAAAAAAAGGGGGTGGGGGTGTGTGGGGGGCTATGGCGGACAGTGTCTGAACACAGCACCTAACCTGGAGAAAAAACTATAAAAAATCCCAGAACACACTAACATACAACAAACAAAGCTTTATATACTTCAACTTTAAAAAATATTAAAATGAAATCTGGATTTAAATTCCTTGCTGCCTTTAATTAAAAGTTCCTTCTAGGACATTGAAAAGAATGTGAAGAAAT
Organism: Falco biarmicus; assembly: GCF_023638135.1. Lineage (NCBI taxonomy): Eukaryota > Metazoa > Chordata > Aves > Falconiformes > Falconidae > Falco > Falco biarmicus. The sequence continues at coordinate 3,317,863 of NC_079311.1, read as the reverse complement.
TAATTATGCCCCTTCCTATTACCTAGTAGCCTACACGTTAGTATCCTTACCTAGGACAGAGAAGACCTGAGATGTGTTTCTTTGTGTGCATTTTCCAATATCCACATCTTTGATTATTATGACAAATCCTATAAGCACTCAGCAGGAAAGTGATTTAAACTTTCATCTCTTTCTTTCCTTTTTTCCTCCTTGGCACTGGTCTACGTAGCACAGTTCTGAAACCCAGTGCAGAAGCAAGGACTGGTACCTCTGAGCAGAGATTCCTGCACATCCACCTGTACAGTGCTCTTCACAACAGTGTTGCATGTCATCACCCTCCCTAAAATGAGAGGTCTAGTGACAGTTTCACAGTGGCGAAGTAGATAGGGCTATGTGCTTAGATGATAGTACTAAATTTTTATGTAGGAAATGTAAGAATAAAGAATGGCAACAGAAGGAGCTGGTAAATGTGGGGGTTTTTTTCTGAGACACAGTGTAAGAGATTAGAGACCTACATCTACTGGACTGCCTCGTTTAATTTGAAAGTACTCTAGTCTTAATACTTAGAGTAAGCACGTGAAACATTCTAATGTCTCAGTTGTGGTATTTTCAGGATTTATTAAAGAGATTATTTGATAATTACTTCAGCAGGGTACTGAAGCATCATCAAGGGTAAGGAAAGACTTATCTTTGAAGCCTTTATTTCATTATCATTGGTCACCAACTCTTAAGGTGCCATACTTCTACTCCACACATTGCCGTTAACATTTTAAAACAATTCCTTTTTAAAGAGTAAATATTAAATAGTGACATTAGTAATTTGAGAGGTACTTTTTTGGAATAATCAGAAGTTTTCTTTCAAATTCAAAGATTATATATTCCCTCCCATAAATATTTAAATTTGTTTTCAAAATCTCATTGGAAATTTAGGACATAGCCCATTGACATTCCTGGAAAAATACTCCAAATCTCATATATACTCTTGAAAATTCTGTTCTGTCTTTTTCAATATGTGTTTGCAAAAAGCCAGTTTCCCACATGCTAATTCCAAGCCCCACATTTAGTTTTAACATGCAAAAGTTGCCATTCTTCTTGTGCTTGTTATTTACATAAATTAACCAGCCGAAAGCAGAAGTAGCATCATATGACTTATGCAACCAGACAACACATTCTGAACTATGAATATTTATAGGAATTTCTTTGTGCACTAAACATGAAAGAAAATTACACATAGAAATTAATGAATATTTGTGAATAACTCTTAGTGGTGAATTTTACAATCCATTTGCAAACAGCGTGCAAAAGAAGAAGTAATGAGTGTTAATGAATATTAATTAGTACTTCTTTTGTCTGGTATACACACTCTTTCCTCTATTCAGTTCAGTAAAGTAGTGTAGTTGTACCAGATGGCAAAATTTGGTTCACAATGTGCGTAGCAATTGGCATTCATATTCACAGAGAGCTACATTACAGTGTGCTCTCAAGTAATGCATTGACAGAACATGTATACATGCTCTATCTCCAGCAAGAAAGGTCAAAATATAGCATCAATTCATTATTTGAACCTGCAAAACTTTTGGTTATGCTCTTTTTTGAAAAGGTCATCCAAACTGTTGGGCACGTAGGCAAGAAACAGAAGCGGTAAAACAAACTTTGAAATGCCTTTTACCTTTTAGCCTGGCTAAATGCTGTTTGCCATGTTATCATAAAACCTGGTTAAACTCAGGGGGAAAGTTTCATTTAAAGTTTATGCATATGTAACCTGATTATTTTATGCAACCAAAGTGATATAAGCAAACCGTCTCAGGTAGACAGGTATAGAAGACAATCTGTTAAGCTAAGAACCAAATGAGAATCTGCACGCTAAATTTGAAAATCGTTTACATAATGGGAATCCCACACCTCCCCATAAGAATATATTATTGACTTTTTCTACACCATTTTCTATCCACAGGTTGCATTTATCCTGATTTCTTTATAAGCAGAAGCAAAGATTAATAAAAGCTATCAGTGCAGCATGTCTTTGTACTTTAGATGAGTTTTCTTTCTGTATTCAAACTGAAAACTACATGTCACCAGAAGTAGCTGAGGTTAGCCTGTGCTTAGCCTGTGTTTTCTTGTTTCTTGTCTGAGAATATCCAGAAGGATCACCCATTTTTCTAAAGGGGGTGGTAGTTTGCATACCAAAATATTCTGGATGTTAACTAAGAATGGAAAGCCATAAGATCTCTTTTTGTTGCAAAAGGAGGCACCTGCAGAAGTTTCGATGCATTTCCACTTTGCCAATACACTAGCTTGATAGCAGCTGAATTCCCTGAAGCAAGAGACCCAGCAGTTTTGATGAATCTACCACTGACACAGACTTTGGAGATGGGGGCAGGGGTGGTGGTGTAGGACGTCTTGTGTAGTCTTGAAAGAGTGGCATTTACAGTAACAAATCCTAATTAACAAAACAACAAATGCAGCTTTGGGATCAGCTTGAAAATTATGCTGTTCCCTTTTAAGTTACACTGTAATTGTGGACCCATCTAGTTTCTTAGAATAAACATCCTTGATACTCATGCCTAACCACGCTAGCAGCACTGTCCTGATCTCTCTGTCTCTACGTGCATGGTCCCATCCCTCCAAATGCACACATACACTCTCCTTTCTCTGGATGTGATGAGAGGAGAACCAGTAGCTGATCACTTTAATCTCACTCTGATACACACTTAGGGTATGATTAGAACATGACCTGCACAGATGTCATGCCCTCAGTTTTCATGCAGCTTCTGGATGCTGCAACTGAAATATTAATCCCACCGGTTTAAGATTTAAGCTTTGTCTCAGGAGTAGTACAAAATGAAAGCCATCCCTTTTTAGAGCTGTACCGTACCTGAAGTTAATATATCACATGCACCTTTTCTGTGGTGAAAAACTTCCCTGGTTTTACTTCAGTTGTCGGGCTGGCTCCCTCAAAAAACCCTGACAAGAAAAAACAAACTGTCCAATTTCAGCTCAGTAACAGGTTCAACAAAACTAGAAAAACAGAATTCTAAATGAACAGTTTTCATGCATATTTGGGTTTTTTTTTTTTTACTTTTGTGTTTCGGTACAGGCTGTTAGAAGATTTTTCTCTTGAATTGCAGAAAAAGCTCATATTTTAGGAAAGCTTTTGATACTTATTTGATACTTATGTGAGAATTTAGATAATTCTGACATTCCCCTGTCTCCCCCAGTGAGACTGATTTTTGTTTTAAGAAGGCAGGAACAGGAAGCAAATGAATCTTAGTTTCTGAAATCCAGGACTTAACCAGGTCCTAGTCCAGTTCCTAACCAAAGAAATTAATTTTCTCTCCTCACTTTCACAAACAGCAGGATTACAACACTGTTTATTTTGTTGTCCCCTTGTGCTGTGTGCTTGTGGTTAATTGCACGGTCTTTTTAGTCAGAAACTAGCACCTAATCACCCTAGCACCCTGTGTGTCTGTGTGTCCATTGGGCCCCTTCTCAGGTCCAGCTCCATTTCCACAAATGATCAGTCAGGTTCTCTGGTGAAGCATCTTCAATGTCTTGGAGTGGTCAAATGCAATGAGAATTTCAGGTTAAAAGAGATACTGCACTTTGTGAAATCTGAGGTACATATCAGCATTCACATCACCAGATTTTTCATCACCAATGTTTAGCAATAATCTCCTAGTTAATGATGTCTGTACTGAGGTGAACAGAAGGGTCTAAATTTCCAACTAAATGTTACAGGTCTGATCCTGATCTTTTAAATTACTTTTTTTAATGATCTTTTAAAGAGTCAGTGCAAGTAAAAGCAGCATCTGACATACAGTTTCCTTTTGTAGACTTAGTTTGGCACTATACTCATCAGACTTTTTTTTTTATTAATAGAATAATAAATAAAAAAATTAAATGCAGGTTGTGGTTCAAGAGAAGTGCTAGTCCCTCGAGACATTAAATGTGTACAGGGTAGGGTGGGTAGTGTGCAGAAACCAGGCATTCAGGAGGGGACTTTTTTAAAATACACTGCATCACTAAGAAATAAGAGAATTCCACAAAACTGCATAACCTTAACAATAGTTAAAGAATCAGGATCTGAGCCCAGTCCTTCTGTCAAGCTCTTATTACGGCATTACCACAGTCAATCGGCAGAGTTAATGAGCAACATGCAGTGACGGCCAAGAACAAGCTTTCTTAGTTATTATTGAGTGGTACAATGAAAATGTTTGCATTTTTATTTCAGGGAATGTTTCAAGGACTTGGCTCTGTCCTGAATGAAGAGATAAGTATTTTAGCATGTTGGGATAAAAGTTCAAATTATTGTATTTGTTTAACCATTATGTTTTAGACTAAAAAAAGAAGAAATTCTAAAAGCACACACCGTGGAATTGTTGCAACTTCTAAAAGCTGGGTGCAGAGTAGAGGGAAAATGTAGGCTTTGAACGACCACAGGCTGTATCATATACTACACTTACTACATGAGACAACACTTCTGAAGAGTTTGAAGTCCTCTCCACTGATCTATCAGTTACAAAGACAGATATGAATTACTGTCTCAGATCAGAGCTTTAGAGCAAATGATACATAACAATTTGAATGCTATACTTTCATTCTTCAATGAAAAGTGACATTTAAACCCCAAATAATTTGTGAGATTTCACATTTCTGAGATACAAATTGGAAATGAGATATGAGGTAGCAAGAAATATGAAATATAAACTGATAGTATTCTTGAAAGCAAATCACATTTATAATGTATTTAGATATTTCAGTGCTTTGTGTAACCCATGTTAAAACATGGTAAAATATATATTTTAGAATTGAGACTATATAAACTTTTCAAGTTCAGTTTTCCCTCGTACTTCAAATGCTACTAGAACTTTTCTGTAGACATCTCCTTGCTGCATTGATGTCTCTTAAAATGTTCGATGTCTAAGGTGTTAGTATAATTACATTTATTACACTTTGTAGAGCACATTCTAGCTCATTTTGCAGTGCAGTATATACTGAAAGCAAAGTTTCTTTTACCTCTGCAACTAGGTATATTATTGTTGCATTAGACAATTGCTAGTCCTCACAGAATTAAAGCTCCTCTACAGTTTACATTAAATGTTTGGGGGGTTTTATTGAATGACTTCTTAATATTTAAATTTTTATATTGATTCATTGGCTCCTTAATAGCCATTCTCAATAATAAAAAAAAGCCCAAAATATAGAAATGCAATATTTGAACCGTTAGTTAACAAATTGTTAGAGTTAGAAATAAGTACATCAGATTTTTAGTCCAGCCTACGCCAAAATACAGCACTGAACTTGAAGATTTTTAAATAATCCCATGTGCTCCAAAACACAACAGCATGCTAAGTAGTGGAAGTAATACATTATTCTGGAATATTGTGTGAACAAAGGGAGATGGTTAAAAGATCAAATTTTTCATGTCGTTATTCTAGGTTTACACATGGTAAAAAATTATTCATTAGGCAATAATAACAATATTGACTTTCTCGGAGAAAAGGTGTTCAGGAGCCCTAAAGTTTTCAAAAGGAATAAAAGCCAGTGTATGGTGTTCAGAGACTGCTTTCTATGATTCTATAGGAAACACAGAAACATACAAGAAACGTAGCGTCACACTCACTCCAGAACATCCACTCAAACCCGTGAAGGCATTTCTTTATCCAACAAATTCACACGTTACTGTATTTCAGACCAAAAGGCAGAGCTGGTTCCAGAGCTCTGGGGCACTGCAAGGAGGTAGAGGACCACTCAGCACCCCTAGAGCTAGGCAGTGTCAGTGTTCACAGGTCAATCCACCTTAGAAATGTGAAACGGGCAAATCATTTTGAGTGTAGAATATCCCAGCTGTAAAATACCTGTTTTTCTACCTAATTATCTCTTAGGAGCAATTTCAAATACAAAGCACACAGCTTGATGTGCTTATTATGCGATGTCCTTTGCAGATATAGCTTTACAACTGATGTAAATGAGATTGTTGACAGATACTTTACATTGTATTAGTTCGTCTGAACTACAAATAAAAATGCGTATTCTCAAAATACACGGGACATTTAAAGGTACTGCCATTCTTAATGCACAAATAACCCACAGACTATGGATTGCGTCTTCAGATATAATACTTTCATTAAAATCTCACACAACTGTTTGTTCTGTACGTAGTCAGTAACTGCAAAATGCAGCATTTGTGGAAAGTGTCACATTGTGGAAGTAGGAGCACCTTTCTTGGAAATGCTCCGCTTGCATGTTCAATTACATATACTGAGTTTTGTGACAAACATAAAAGTTTACTGGTTTTCTCTCGTAAAGTCAGTGTAGAGCCGACACAGCTAATGTGGAATTGGCTGTATTTTTTTTTCCTTATGTGTGATCAAAAAAAAATTGTTTGGTAAGTTTCCATCAGTTGTGAACCCTGCCACAAATCATCTAACAGATAATGAAAATATAAAAGTTGCACGATGTCCTAATGACTGAACTATTGCATGAGTGTAACTAAGGAAGAAAATTGTATGAAAAGGAGTTTATTGTTAACCGTGATGGTTTGTCTTGAAAAAGAATTTGAGTTTACAGTTCAGACTTGTTATTAAAAGAACATGAGAGCAAATTCAAGTCAGACAATATAACATACACATCCTTTGAATCAATTGAGGGCTTTGAAATGAACCACTTTAAGAACTTTACAGAAGAAAATCTAGTACCATTGAAATTCTCTCCTGGTTGGATTAATTTTAGTAGACAGGTGAGCAACTGAGACATCACAATGCAGAGATTTTTCTAAATGTTATCCAGGAAGCCAAAAACAAAGGGAAGAGCAGTAATCAATCAACTATCATACAAGCCAGGTCCAGTAGTGTTTGCCTGAAGACATGTGAAGATTTTTACAGTATTTATTTTCTGGGCAATATTTCAAAGAAGTATCAACAAATTAAAAAGAATTTGCTTGTGTGTATGAGAATAAATCATATTTCACAAAATTACATTTGTACTTTGAGAATAAAATTCAATCAATTGCCACTCATGGGGCAGACAGGACCAGCTCAACGTAATCTGCTCTTTGAGAATAAAATTCAATCAATTGCCACTCATGGGGCAGACAGGACCAGCTCAACGTAATCTGCTCTTGCTTTCCTTCTGCATCTTCTTTCCTCAGCATTTCTACCTAGATACCGTTTACACAGAGAAGAGAAAGATATAGTAAAAAAATCAATACTGGTAAGGACTACAACATCCTCAATGTCTACATACTGGTCTTTCAAGATCACCCAGGGTTGCTCATATTATCAGAAATACTATGAAGGGAAAGTGTATGCAATTAGTGTGTGCAGTCTGTTTCTGCTACCTACATCTGCACTCATTTTGGAGTCCAGTTAGTATTTTCCCTAAATTCAATCCTTAGCATTTATACATTCACAGCCAATAAATTTTGAACATTTATCACAAGGACTGGAGAATTCAGAGTGCTAAGGTTCCAATTTGTTTTCTGCTGAGCCAAGGCTTTTTATAAAAACAAGAGCTTGCAGAACTCATCAGTGCAGTGTTAATCTTTCACAGAAATAATGATTCAAAGCTAAATCAACATCTGAATTTTGAGATAGTTTTAAGAGTCACTCATTAAAAATGGAAACAAATATTAGTTCCTGTCAGGAGCAACATACATTTTCTTGGGCAGGTATTTAGATTATTTTAAAGTGATCTTGAACATGAGATTACTTGTATGCCCACAGAAACTACAGAAGCATTTTCAAAAGGCTGTTAAAATTCATAGAAATCTCAGATATATGTGTCTTCTAGCTGATAATAGGGCTATTTCTTTTAAAGCTCTTTGGTCTGTTCCTTTGGGTCAGGATTCTACAACTGTTCTTTTTGCCTCTTGTTGCCAGTTCCCACAGACTTCCACCCTCAAGATGAATGTCCTACAAGCCTTCCTCCTTTCCTCCCCCACCAACAGTCCTTTCTTGAACTCAGTTTAGGAAGAAAAACAAAAGAATCCCCAAATCTCCTCTTTCAGGCTCAGAACCAAGCTCTTGTGTTCCCTGATTCTCTCCCTCCCTGAGGGTGACAGGAAATTCCTTGATCTCCATCTTTACAAACAATACATTTGTCAATGATATTAATTTTTCCTTTGAAGGTCACAATTAATTACTACCTTATAAATATAATGAGTTTTTAACACTACAGTAGCAAACATTAAGAGGGTCCGAGACAAAGGAAGCACAAGTACACTTTCAAGCACAGCAACAGATTTTAACAAAAACTGTTTCAGTTCAAGGTTCCACGAATGTTTGAAACTGTCCAGGAAAGAGATGAAAGTTCATAAATGGAACATTACATTTTTGATCAAGTCACAATCCTTTTTTTTTCATGCAGAAATCAATAGTACGCATTTACATTTATACTGCAGGGAAATTGCTATTCAGTTCAGAAGCAAACCGATCACAGATTATCTTGTGGTTGTGGTGGTGGCAATTCCCCTAGGCTTAGATTTCTAAAATGGAAGTCCTCCTTCTTTCTGCTATCTACTTTGAAGTGGAAAGGCAGGCAAGCGTTTGCCACAAAGGAATGGGGTATTCAGTGTGTAATAGGAACGTAAAATTATTTCCGTTCATACATTTTCATTAACTTGAAATAATAAAATTATAGGAAGATCAACTGTTTACAGAGAGTCACTAAAATGAAAAATTAGGAAAATATGATTTCATTGCGGTAGTAAATGTTTTGATTGCCTCATACTACCAATAAACATTGTACTTTTAACTGGTATTTTGCAGTAGATTACATTCATATCTCACACTCTCTTAGAAGAATAAAGAGATCAAGATAATTTACTTTTAAAAAAACAGAAGTGTGTAAAATACTAGTATTTTGTACTTAGTCTTGAAACAGAATGAATTCAAACAGCTCATTGTTTAATGCAAAGAAGTTATTGTTTCCTATAGAATAGTTTGTCCCCAGAAAAACATCAAAATGGACATATGAACATTCTTTTAAATTACAATTGTAGTAGAAATAAAAACTAGTAGAAGGCATGCCGACTATCAGTATGTCCTGGTTTCAGCTGGGGTGGAGTTAATTTTCTTCCTACTAGTTAGTACAGTGCTGTGTTTTGGCTCTGATGTGAGAACATTGTTGACCAGGCACTGATGGTTTTAGTTGTTGCCGGGTGATGTTTCTACTAAAACAAGGACTTCTCGGTTCCTTGGGCCCTGCCAGCCAGAGGGCTGGGGGGGCACGGGACATGGGGAGGGGACACAGCCAGGACAGGTGACCCAAGCCAGCCAGAGAGGGATTCCATACCGTGGGACGTCATGCTGAGTATATACCCTGGGGGAAGGAGAAGGAAGGGGGGACATTTGGCATTATGGCGTTTGTCCTCCCGAGTACCCGTTACGTGATGGAGCCCGGCTGCCCTGGGATGGCTGAGCCTGCCTGCCCTGGGGAGTGGGGAAGGAATTCCCTGCTTGGCTTGGCTTGCGTGCGCGGCTTTTGCTTTACCTGTGAAATTGTTCTTACCTCAACCCTGGAGTTTTACATTCCTTTCTGATCCTCCTCCCCATCCTCTGGGTGAGGGGGAGTGGGCAAGCGGCTGCGTGGTACCTGGTTGCCGGCCGGGGTTAAATCATGACACAGTATTAAAACACTTTAAAAGCAGGAGAGAAGTCATATCAATAACATTACTTCTTAGCAGCACAAAGGAAGAAGTACTTTCAAATATCAGCTGAACAGAATATGTTCTAAAATCTATTAAAAGGCTCCAAGAGAAGTTAGAACTCACAAATAGTATTTTCTGCCTAATTAGATGCTTGTTTTGTTCTATAAGAAACTGTTTCTTTGCTTTGAAGATTATTATTTTTAGACTATCAAAAAACAAGCATTATGTTTAGTTGAATAAAGGGATGACTACATGACAACCTGCTATTCACCTACTGACATGGCAATAAAACAAGCATATTCTCTGACCTTATTAAGGAACACTAAGTAATTGGATGAATCAGTATGAAGAACAATGTAATTCTATGCCACAATTATTCACTGAAGATAATACTCAGGGCACTCCACTTGTTGAACTTGCCCATGACGTATTTGAGTGAAAGCCATACTTAATCTTCATAGATCTGTAGGAGAAACGGAAAATATGACAGCAAAAAAATCCCTGCCTAAGTCCAGTACTCTCTGATGAGATTCTTTTAGATATTCCATGCATGGAAGGTGTAATATTTAGTATAGGTTACTTACCCAAAAATAGTTAATGCTACATGAGATTCCTTTTGCTATTTGTCTAGTTTTTATACCGTATGTTGGGCTAAGTTGCATGCTCACACCTCCGGTGCTGGTCTGGCAACCTTCTGGTCCCCTTTGTGCTGAGATGGTCAGCTTTGTTGCAATAGCTGTGCTCTGTCACACCCTACATTGTCCCCAGAAATTCACAGATACATTGCCCTTGCACATCTCCCCTGAGCCTTCTTTCGTTTTAGGGGTTTATTGGGCTGTCACATTCCACCCCTTGGAATTTAGTCAGTCACAACCCCCAAGCTAGCAGTGGCATGGAAAGATTCTTTTCTTTTTCTTGTCCAAAAATAGAATCTATTTAGAGTTGAAATAGAAGAAACCCATAAACTTTTAATGAAGCCATATCTTATCAAGAATCTGCAGACTTTCCAACAGTAGAGTGTTTGCTTAAACAAAGGTTAGATAGTATTTCTAAAGAAAATTTTCTAGATCATGAGAGATATCACAATTATTCTTTTGTGTTTTTAACTGATGTGTCTACAGAGTTCAATCAAAGCTTTGAAACTTAATACATGAAGTGCACACCTCATTTGAGGTAATTTTGAGTTTTTTGCATGCAAATGCACTTTATTGCTGATTTTAATTTTCTAGCATAACTGAGCTTTCTTGTCCTGATGGAAGAAAATTATCTTAAGATGATGCAAAAAAACCCATTATGACTAGTAAAAGAGGAGCATGACTGTCTCAGTCCCTCAGGTCTTAAGAAAAACACTGTAGAACAGTTTCTGCTGTCCTTTCTCTTCATTTCACTCTAATAATGCTAGAGGGAAGAAGAGGATCAGAGTGTCAGATACAGGATTCCCTGGTTCACCTTCTGATCTTTCTCTTCAAAGCATGAGACCACACTCAAGTAGCAATATCTTTCCAGACAGCTGCCGTGGTTTAACCCAGCAGGCAGCTAAACACCACACAGCCGCTCGCTCACTCCTCCTCACCCTGCAGTGGGATGGGGGATGGAATCAGAAGAAAAAGAGGAAAAACGTTGGGTTGAGGTGAAGACAGTTCAACAGGAAAGAAAACTAAGGGAAAATAATAATAATAACAACAACAACAGTGAAAGAATATACAAAACTAGCAATGCACAATGCGACTCCTCACCACCCACAGATCACTGCTCAGCCAGTTCCCGAGCAGAAAATTCTGGCCAGCTTTCCCCTTGGTTTCTATACCGAGCATAACATTCGAAGGTACGGAATATCCCTTGGGTCAGTTGGGGTCAACTGTCCTGGCTGTGTCCCCTCCCAACTTCTTGTGGCCCTCCAGCCTCCTCAATGGCAGGGCACCATGAGAAGGGTCTGCAACTACTAAAAACATCACTGTATTACCAACATTATTTTCACACTAAGTCCAAAACACAGCACTATACCAGCTACTGGGAAGAAAATTAACTCTATCCCAGCTGAAACCAGGAGAGTGTAATAGGGAAAGGCGTTTAATACTGCTTAAACCATTTCCCCCAGATACCACATTAGGTACTCTCTTAAACTCCTCTGTCAGCCTAGATACGTGAGTAGACCCTGCTCCATTTCTCTCTGTAGTGCTGCCAGCTTGCTGATAGACATATGTTACATCAGTATTTCTTATAGAAAAATAAATTCTATTTTGTAAGCCAAGCCAAGGAGCAGACATGTATTATACATTTTGGTTTTATACACATGAAGGATGCTTTCAGCCGTGTCTTTCACAGAACAGAATGGTATGGATTTTGTTCATATGCTCTACTTGTATTTGATACAAAAATATAGCCAGGTTTTGCTGGTAATGAGTAGGCAGCTCTTGCCTTTCAATTAGAGATGGGGGGAAAATGGAAATGCAGATTCTGAACATAAATATCAAGTATTATAATCTCAGTGTTCTCACCCCAAAAGGTTCACTGCTCACAAATGGCCAATAAAAGTAATTCACAAAAGCTGGTGCAAAAAGTTTGAAGACAGGCATAGAAAAAAATGAAAAATTCCAATTAATTTTGTCACCACCCAAAATATACATCTGATGGTCATATCACTTCCAAACATGCTTGCATGGTCTTATCTATAAATACTCCTCTACTAACTATCTCCAAAGGTGTTAATAAGGAAACAAAACTGAATTGAGATAAATAGATTGGTCAATCCAATCTGACTTGGAAGCCATTAAGAGAGACACATGGAAACAGAATCCCTCTCAAGAATTCACTATGGATGAAAAAAATTCAGATGGTTCTGATTTATGAAGGTAAGTTCAGAGAAACCTGGATTTCTGTTTAACCATTGGTGTATGACTGAAAAAAAACCTCTTGAAATTAATCAGGGCAGCATCTGGACAAGCCTACTTTACCTACTCTAAAAATCTGTTTCTATGTAGACGAAAAGATATTGTCCTACAGTTTTTACGAAATTCTATTAAATTTCATATTTGTGCTGCAGAAATGTATCAGTTTAAAAATTAATACTTTTTTCCCCCTTAGCCTTTAGTCTTACTAATAATGTATAAGGGCAAAAACCTATCTGTCATGGTAACGTTACAGAACCAAGTCCTTCAGGTCAAAACCCTGGGAACAAGCAGCACGTTTATATTGTGTTATTGCATTGCCTTCTGGAGGCACCAGCAATTTTAATATCCACTCACCTAATGGAAAACACCAATATGGTCAACACTGTCTTTCAGCCTTTTTATGCTGAGGACAGGCAATGCATAAGTTATTTTAAAAATTCTTTTCTTCTTTTTTTTTTTTTTTTAGCAGAAAATTATTGTACAAACCAAATCCTCAAAACAGTTAGTGTGATCTTCTACTTCCTAACTTGATATGGTAGTAATAGGACATCAGCACCACAACATTACGTTGGCATAGGTTTCACTAGTTGCTATGCTATAGAGACCCATCATGATGCCTTTTTTGGGTCACAGGAATAGCTTTGTTGTTGTACATGTCCCTATAAATTCTTTCACTAAATGATGTCACAGATTCAAATTTAAACTTGAAGCACATTATAGACCAGAGTAATTTTTCATCTAGGTCAGATTGTTATTAAAGTACAGCTATTTCAGTTGAATAATGGTATTCAGCTATGAAGGCCTACATAATATTAATGTCAATACATACATCTTGCATTGTGTATTATAACAGGCATTATAATGGAGTAGAATACTGTTTAGGTATTTATTTATATTTAAATTCTGACAGGCTGAACACCGAAAAAAAAAAAGAAGCTCTGAAGTTTTCCTTTTTTCTGGCACCTGTAGCATAGATCAGATGACTTAAAGAACTGCCATCCTCTGAGGAATCAAAATCAACTAAACAGATGTGGGGCAAGAGCAGGAAAAAAGAAAGAAAAGCACTTCACGGAGAATAACAGAAGTTATTCTCAATATATGAGTTACAAGTACAAAGTCATTAGTGTCGTTTAAAATAAATCTCCTTGATAAGTAATTGCAGTCCTATACATCCATTTAGTATAGTGAGAAATGGGAAGAATGCTATTTTTGCTACTTTCATTTTGATCTTTCTTGAAAGATACTAAAAAAACTTCAGAGTTTTTAAACAAGAGTCTTGATATGCTGCAAAGGAGTTTTAACTTTTTCTAATAACCCTAGACTTTTTAAGAATAATAATAATTAAAAAAAATAAATAAAATAAGAAACAACCAGAAACCCCCCCACAACCCAAAACAGACAGAAAAAGTGAAGTAGGATTAAAAAAACCAAAACCCACAACCAACACCCCTCCTCCTCCAAACCCCACCAAGCAAAAAACCCACAAGTGTTGTCATCATGTTGACCTTCCCCCATTCCCTAGGACTGTATTCCTAGGAAACACTGGAAATCTCCTGGAAGGTCAGAAATAAAGGCTGTAGTGTGATTAATCAATTACTTCTATACTATGTATAGCAAAATGGAGCATGACATTATTTACATTTGACAGGTTCTTACTATAAGGAAATCTACGTTTGTGTCATAATAGGTTTTCTGCAGAAACAGAGAAGAGCCAAAAAAAAAAATCCTAAACCCTAAACCAGAACTCAAAGAATATAGGAGATTTAGAGAAATAAAAGTTGCATGTGTAATGTATTCTAAATCACTAATATTTTCAAGAACTTTAAAATGTTTTATCTTATAAAGCACTGCTAGAGACACAGACATTTGCAGTAAAAATTTGTTTTTAGTAAAAGTTTTGCTACACTTTAATAAATTCTCACTGAACTGTCTTCTTTATGTCTTGTTACCATTTATGCAGGAAAAACTCTGCACACTGTAAACTCCTATGTTATTTTAGTTACTAGAATAGATTATCCTTGTAGTTCAAAAAGGAGTAATATTTCAAACTGCCAAGGTGCAACATTTAAAGATCTGTTCATTTGTACTACACAACACACACGCATGCGCTTGCACACAGGCATGTAAAGCCTGCAGAATCGTAGCTGGTTTGAAATAATTATTTTTAATTGAAAGCATAAATCAACTCTTTTCAAGCATAGAAATAGCTTTTTTACTAATCAGAATGGGCTGGTAGATAATTAGATGAAGCTTGAATTCATAGACAAATATATGCTTTGTTGATTGCACATGGCATTTCAAACTACAGCAGTTGCAGAATTACTGAAAGAATCAAGTTTTAAATAAATTCTTTGGCATCTTTTAGCAGTAACATAAAGCAATACAGAGATTTACTTATGCTGTCACATAAATTGATTTATTAGTCTGGTAGGGGAAAAAAGCATGAAATATTATCCGAGTTTTTTGTAGTAGATGGTCATTACCTAAAGAATACTTAGAATTCTCATGTTATTGCTAAATGAAATAGTAACAGAGATTGACCATGGTGCATGCCCAGATGCTGTACCTTGTCACCAAGACTCATTTTTTTGAGAAATTTATGCAAAATTCCCATTTGCTATCCTCATTTCTGTACAGAAACTATAGGCATAAAACTTAGAATATCCTAATGCCTTTGGAATCTGCAGATTAAGATACTATATGAACGTAAATCTGTTATTTCATTAAATCTGCATTTTTGGTTGCACAATCTTATATATCCAGATGCAGATTTTGTTCAGATAAACATTATATCCCTTTGTAAAAATGTTTCTGAATTAGGTGAGCACACCACTTCGCATCTATTGTTTGAGAAGCACTTACTCTTTCATGAATTACTTGCTTTGTAAAGGGACAGATCTGCAAGGTTCCTTTTGTAACATAATAGAATTGTCTCTCAGAAAGAAAAAGCATTAAAAAACCTGCATCAGCAAAGAACACTGGTTAAATATTTAGTGAAATATAACCTTTTATAAATAATTGTGTAAACCAAAACAATCTACATGAAAAAAGTTATACATAGATATATATATCGTGTGATGACTCAAAGCCTCATGGTCCAGTAAAAATGGTCTTGCCATTGCTTTTAACAGCCCACAGGTGTGGCATTAGCATACACCTCAAGGTGTGTCAGGCTTTAGCTGGACAGATGTCACCTGCCCAGAGACCTGCTTTAGTCAGTAGGAGCATCTATATTCAATGCTATTTTATCTTAGCTTGTTTTAGCCTTTGCATACCTATCTACAGCAGTGTACGGTAGCACTATGTGTATCTATACTTAATAATTTACTTCATAATAAATTAGAAATCATATTAGAGTAGTGGAGTACAGTCACGGGATGATGACAGAGTCCAAAAACAATAGGCAGGAACTGATGTGGGAGGACAAGAACTATAAACTCTTCTGTGGTCAAATACTGCTCGAAAAAATGCAACCATAGAAGCTGGGTGACATGCCAAGTACAGTAAATGTGGATGAAATGTGGAACAGCAAACCAGTGAAGAAAGAGCAAGGTGCAGGCTATGGCAGCAGATATATAAAAGTAACCTAAAACAGACCCTACAGTGAGGAGGGAAGGATCAAGCTCTTCTGGCAACAACCTCAGGACAATGGCAACACACCACACCTCCCAACCTCCTCTGCCTGATGCCAATGACCTTAAAGGGGCAATGAGCAAGTGAGCATAAAACAGCTCGAAGGTATAGGTAATAGTAAATGTGGGTCTAATAATCCTAATTGTACATAATCTAGAGCATCAACATCATTGTAAATGCAATAATGGTCATTATTTGATTAGCTTCTTAATCTAATTAAAATCTTAATGTAAATTCTTGACTTTATTTAACACATTCCTTTTTCCAACAAATTCAAGCAATTGAGTGCAACATATCAATTACACATGTAAACCAGCTTAGCCAAATCTTAGTTTTAAAAGTTTGTCAGGGTAGACATCTAATTTACATTGTTTCATGAAAGATTTCTCAATTCACAGAATATGTAAATATACTACTGTGAAGAATACTTTCATCTTAAATTCTGTAAGTGTAAGTCAGCATAAATTTTCTGAAAGTACAAGCATGTAGATTTAATTATAGGCTTTTAATTTAAAAAATTATAAATTGAATATGGACATATTTAATGAGTTACAGGGTGGGTTTTTTTCCCATGAACAGCTTTGTCTAAAGCACTAAAGTGAAATTATTCAATACACATTCTGTTGTTGCCTAGAAAGAAGAGTGAATAGTCTCAAGAGGATAACATTAGCATTTAATATATGCACATTTCTATTAGGCTTCTTATCTATTATTTGCAAACACAGGAAGAGGCAACTAATGAAGGCAAAAAAGGTAAGCAAATTAATAACAACGAGAGATTATTATTTCTTATGGTCTCTCAGTCTGTTCACTCAGTCACAGTTACAAGGAACAAGCCTACTAACCAAAGTGATGTGTGATTTCTTCAGGAAGAAAATCAGTTTCAGCGATGACTGGAAATACCCCTTGCAGGCTTATCTCATTTTTTAATCAATTTAACAAACAAAAGCAATCAAAGTATTAGAAAGTAAGTAGTGAAAAAAATGTAGTTCAAGCATAACTGTCAGCAAAGAACTGTAATTCTGCTTTTACCAGCTTAGCTAATGGTGTTAGGTGAACCTTTTTCTGATCCAGATTCTGCTTAGCTTGTCTTGTGATCTCACTAAATTCAGTTTTATTCCAAATTAACATTTCACAATTTCAAAATTGAAATTTTAGCTTTTAAAATCTTTAAATATCTAGCCTCACTAAATTTCAACCTGAAACCGGTACTATTGTAGTCTTCAAATTGAAATCTGATAAAGAGTATGGAAAAAAAAAAAAAAAAAGTATCCCAAGTCTCTTGTGGTACAAGGCAGTCCTTAAAAAAAAAAAAAAAAAAAAAAGACGCTGAAGCTACACAGCACAGCACAGGAACATTGCCTTATATCCTGCAAATAGTGAAGTTGCTTTAATGTAGCATTGTGCTTGAGCTAATGCTACATGTTTCACCATAGCTAATTAGTACACATGCAGTGCCGTGAATATAGAGCTGTACCGCTTCTGGCTCCCTAGCTAGCTCATATCCAATTAGGTGAAGTATCTCTTCATAATATTAAATTGTACACAAGCCACCCTCAAGCAAGGAAGGATGACCTGCGTACTGAGTCAAGTGCTGTTATTTTAATAATGTATGTCAATAAAGATGGACTCTTTCCTTTAACTTATTCTTATAAAGAAAGGAAAAATAGGTGGCAGGCTGGTTATTTCACTGTGTTTACAAAGGACAACAAAAGTTAAAAATTAAAAGCAGAAGAAAGTTTAAAATACAAATTTGGATTGTTAAAAATCATGCACCTCTTTTGATATCTGTAACAGGTCATAAAGCCTGATTTGTTACTTTGGAAATTTCATCTTTTGAGCACAAGCAACCTGGAGTCCATTCCTGAGTCTCTATGTAGAGCTGTATAGTATGTTGGAGTATTTTTTCTGGTGACAGTTATTCTTGTGTGAAAGTGTACCAAGGTCACTTGGTTGCATGGCTTGCATCTTTTCAGTTTGAAAGTCTGACAAAATGTCCAGTGCTTTTGCTGTATCGCTTTTTTTAATAACAATTAAGAACCAAGAGCTGAATTTCATAAATTAGACTTGGTAGTTTTGCCTTGTATGGTAGAGTTCTTTCTAAAGTGTTTAGAAGGCACACATAAACATGGGGGGGGGGGGGGGGGGGGAAGATAGTACGATAGGAAAAATATATTTTCATTGATGAACTTTTAAACTGTGTTATTTTAAAGCTGTTCCATAAAGCTACATAAAGAGATATTAAAAGGCATAAAAAGAAAACGTCTTGTTCCACACCCCTGTAACCCAATATCTTAACCTGTGTTATCCCCTGCAAGAAGTACCAAAAGGCAAATGATCAGAAGATCTTTCCAACTAACCACTGATAAATTTAATGTTATTCTGAGACTCTGAGATGTGTGATGGTCACTGTATGATATGGAGGTCCAGAATGAACGTGGTACAGAGCCTGAGTATGACCTCCTCTTTCTGGAGGAGGTCAGGGTTCCAGGGTTCTTCCAACAAGCAGATCTTCCTCTAACAAAATGCTTTATCTCCTGAGTAGATGCTTTCTCTAAAAGGCACATGATAATTTCAGAATGTAACTCAAGTTGTAGTTACATTTTATTATCATTTTTTGTCCTATGCAAAACCCGTGATTTCTAGATTATGCAGATAACTGCTTGATGAAAGTGAAAAATACTGCATTACAGTATGAACAATAGAAGGTTATGACATAGAAATCCTGTATTGAAATAAAGGAAAAGTTACATCAAAAGAATGATTTCTTGCTGTCCTTGCCAAAATAGAGTTTTTCCTGTGTAAAAATTCTATCCCATATAAGATGTTTCTAGGACAATAAAAAACCTCAGAAAACTAAAAAGAAAACCCAACACAAAACAAGAAAGCTACATGCACAAAATGTCATTAGTATCACCAGCTTTCAGCCATAGCTCAGGGTGTAGAAGGAAGTACCAGATCCAAATTTACTCTGTCCATTTTAGGAAAGAGACTTGAACCAAGTTCTCACCTGTTCTTTAACTCTCTGTCATCAGCATGAACAAAGTGATCCTGTGGTCTGATCGATTTCTGTTCTGGCAAGAATTTTTGGCATAACTTTGTTTCTGTACATGGTATAGGAGAGTATTGAGTGAATTAAAACACCTTGCAGTAGGACACCATTCACTTGACACAGAACTCTTCAGGGCAAGGTAAAACTTGATTTCAACACTCAGCAGAGGAAAAAGGAGTCAAATCTTCACTGGACAGATAACATCTGCTCATTTACAGTTTACAATGTAGCACCATTTAAAAAAAAAATACCTTTTTTTTCCTTTCCTCTATTAATCTCAAAGCAGCAGCTTTTAGACTGTAGTATAGAGACTGCTGAAGAGAATGGATCTGAAGCCAAGTTTCAGAGTTGATAGGCAGAAAACTAGAGCCTTCTGAGCTGTTGCAACCTGAAGCAGCTGAAAACTAATGTATTACAAACAAGGTAAAGGGAAAGTCAATCTAGTAAGGCATAGAGGACAAGGGAGAATTTTCTCAAACATTGTCCCTGCCCCCTAGTCATAGTATTTTTCTATTTTTAAAAAAGAGGTTTTTACCATTTCTCTATTTCTTTTATTGTATTCTTTTTAGAAAGCAAGTCTTTCTAAGACCTACTTTCAGAGATTGAAAGCCCTTTAAATTTTGACTTTTTTAATGTGGCTTTTGGGGATTTTTTAATTTTTTTGTTTTATTTTGTTTTTATTAAACAATTAATAACTAAAAATAAAAACAAATAACTAAAAATAAAAAACAAATAACTAAAAATTAAAAAAACCCTAAAAAATAACTAAAAAAAACCCCTAGTTTTGTGGAGTATATTAGTAAGCAGCTTTTGTTTCAAAGCCCTGATAATCTCCTACAGTCAAGTTATCAGGGCTTTCACACCCAGGGTGACTGCCAAAGTTTCTCAAGTGCTAGACAGGAAGGTGAATGCAGTTCATTTACCATGCACATACATCTGAATCCTTTTAGTAATTAACTTAAGAGATATAAAAAGATTGTATAAGATTACAGGCATTTTACAATAAAAATAAAGAAGAAACAAAACTACAAGCACATATCTTTCCTTGGTAACCTCACAAGAACAGTACACTTTAGAAGACAATTCTCAACAACATGACACCCCACAGTTTCATTTAATGTAGAGTTGCAGAAGTCTTCATTCTAGTACCAAATTTTCATTTCCAATTTGTGAAAAACAATTAACTTTTACTAAGGTCAGACTGGCAGACAGCAACAGGTAGCAGAATACTCTAAACACAGAAGCAGGGACATGCAGAAGACACCTTATTACTGCAAGAAAATAAACGATCAACATTATAGGTAATCTAATTCCATTCAACTGCAAGTCACCACAGTCAAAGCAGTCTAATACCACATGCTGAGGAAGAGTTCTTGCTTCCCGAAAGGATTCTGCCAAATGCCTAATAAATTAATCTTGAGATTCTTAAGGTTTTTGAGATATGAGGCAGCAGGCAAAGCTGGATAGAATATCGGTGTGATTAAGTCTTTAATTTATTTTACTCCTGTTCAATTATGCTTAAAAAAATAGACACACTTCCTTCATTATAACAGCTAGTGAGTGCATGAGCTTATTTCTACATATATCAATTCTAATTACCTTTGAGCAATTAATAAAGATAATCTATCACAGCTTAGAGCAACATGTTTTTAGGTGCTCTTTGTCAAATGAGTATCATGAATATTCAGATCATGTTCACTTTAATCAGAAAAAATAATGGTGATAAACAGCAATCATTTTTCAAAAAGAGAACCTTTATTATTCAGCAGCTGGTTTGTTGTGGTTTTGTGTTTTTTTTTTAAATACCCTTCAGGAATATCTGAATTGCATTGCATTCACTGTGTTCAGACTTTGTGACAAGAACATCAAAGTGGCTCTTACACAAAACACAAAGTTATTATATGCCTCTAAGCCACAGATCCCAAGAAACAGATTTGGGCCAAAACCTGGTTATTTAACAAGTAGAACTACCTCCTCTACCTGCTATTGAGGCAATCTCTCGTCTACCATCAAGAGGAAAGAGGAAGATTAAACACTCGTATGTTCTCAACAAGTTTATTTCCCCAACTATTTAAAAAAAAAAAGTTTAACAGGATTACACCACTTGTATTTTTATTGTGTAGACCCATCCAATTAGTATATCTCTATTAACACTAGGTGAACAACAATAATATAAATATTATTTCAGTCTTGAATATACAATTAAGATGGCTCTCAATTGGTATGGCTTTTAAAGTTGTATGTATGAGATTCTAAAAGTACAAATTTTCACATCAATATGTAGAATAATGAAGACAAAATTACACCAAAAAAAGGACATAAATTATAAATAAAAATGTAAAGTCAGGCTAGTGCATGTCCACCTTCAGACACTTCATTTCCTTTACCAGTTAAGCGATTTCACTTAATATTTCACATGCTTTCTCCTCCACTCCACACACCTTTGACTCCTTTTAATTTAAAAAGGGACTGACAAACTTAGACCATCTCACTTTTCATCAAGTCCAGATGTGGAATTCGTGGAGCCATCACTCAGTTTAAATGCAATAGGTGCTTTTGTATCTATTAAATTTCCCCAAGAATCTAAAACTCTGCTGAAGGATACACTGAGTTTCTCCACCTAGAAAACTTTTTTTTACTGAAAAGCCAAACCCACATTTTGTCTATATAACTTAGCTTTCAGCAAGACAAATGTAATCAGTTCAGACACCAGACACTGGACTTCCATTTATGTCCCATCCCAAGTACAGCCTAAGGGAGTGTCATCCACATTTAATCCTACCCCAATTTTTTTTCAGTGAATATTAAAAAAAAAAAAGGCACCAAAAAGGAAATAAAGGAATCTGATATACTGTGTTAGATGCAGCCCTGAACATGTTGATTGTTACCTCAGCTAAGGCAAAAAGCACCTACCTCTTTGGGCTTTCACAGCTAACGAATTCTTATTTCATGAGGACTTCTTAAGAAGGAACCAAGTACAGCTAAATGCCTAACCTAGGTGAACAAAGTCCCAACAATTTTATTATTTTCATCTCTTCCATAATTTTGAAATCCTCAGGAAAAATTCATGAGAAATAGCCAATTACCTTACCTAGCTATAAAACAAATACAATTTATATATCCCGCTTACAGCAGCATATACTCAAATAATGAAGTATAACAATATTCCTTTCATTGTAAGTGAAGATCAGGTTCAAGACCACTTGGGAACCTGAACATACACAAACAAGTCTGTGGGACTCAACGAGGTGCATCACAGTGTCCTGAGGGAACAGGCTGATGTAGTTGCCAAGCCACTCTCCATCATATTTGAAAAGTCATGTCAGTCAGGTGAAGTCATCAGTGACTGGACAGAGGGAAATATCACACCCATTTTTAAAAAGAGTAAAAAGGAGGACCCAGGGAACTACCAACTACTCAGACTCACCTCTGTATCTGGGAAGATCATAGAACAGATCTTCCCGGAAGATATTTCAAAACATATGGTGGACAGAAAAGTGTTGAGAGACAGCCAACATGACTTAACCAGAGGCAAATCACGTCTAGCTAATCAAGTGGTCTGCTATGATGGAGTTGACTGCACGAACAAACAAGAGGAGAGCTACAGCTGTCACCTACCTGGACTTCTGTAAAGCCTTTGATACAGTCCCCCCCAACATTCTTGCCACTAAATTGGAGAGGTAAGAGTTTGATGGATGGGCTGCTTGATGGATAGGAAATTGGATGGGTGGCTGCACCCAAAGAGTTACAGTGAATGGCTCGATGTTCATGTGGAAACCAGTAATGAGGTGCCCCTCAAGGGTCCGTCCTGGGACTAGTACTATTTAATTTCTTCATCAATGACATAGACACTGAGACTGAATGTACCCTTAGCAAGTGTGCAGATAACGCCAAGCTGGGTGGTGCAGTTGATCCGCTTGAGGGAAGGGATACCATCCAGAGGGACCTGACAGGCTTGAGGAATGGACCCATGCATACTTCAAGTTCAACAAGGCCAAGTGCAAGGCCCTGCACTAGGATCAGTGCAATCTCCAAGGTCAGTGCAGACTGGGGGATGTATGAACTGAAAGCAGCCCTGCAGAGAAAGGCTTGGGGATACTGGTGGATGAGATACTGGACATGAGTCTGTAATGTGCAGTCACAGCCCAGAAAGCCAACTGTATCTTGGGCTGCATCAAAAGAAGTATGGCCATCAGGTTCAGGGAGGTGATTCTGCCCCTTTGTTCTGCTCTGTTGAGACCCCACCTGGAGCACTGCATCTAGCCCTGGGGTCCCCAGCACAAGGCAGACATTGACCTGTTAGAGTAGGTCCACATGAGGACCATGAAAATGATCAGAGGGCTGGAATACCTCTCCTATGAGGAAAGGCTGGGAGAATTGAGGCTGTTCGGCCTGGAGAAAAGAAGGCTCTGGGAAATCCTTTCCAAACCTAAAAGGGTCTTATAAGAAAGACAAAGATAGACTTTTTACCTGCGCAACCTGTAGTGACAGGACAAAGGGCAATGGTTTTAAACTAAAAGGGTAAATTTAGATTGGACATAAGGAAAAATTTTTTTTAGGATGAGGGTCGTGAGACACTGGAACAGGTTGCCCAGAGAAGCTGTAGATGCTTCGTCATTGGCAGTGTTCAAGGTCAAGTAGCATGGGGCTTTGAACAACTGTTCTAATGAAAGTTGTCTTTGCCCATGGTGGGGCGGCGTGGGCTAGAAGATCTTCAAAGGTCCCTTCCAACACAAACTATTCTGTTTTTCTTTGATCCACACTGTGCCGTGGGCAGGAGAGATAGGAAGGAAGGTCTTATAGGTGACTGAAACATGGAAAAAGCTTTGATCACAGCCTGCACTTTTTAGTTACTAAAATAAAACAGTCTTAATACAAACCTGGGCGAAACCTGTCTTCATTATTTCTTATTATTAGTCATTTTGTTAGAATGAAAGATGACCACACTTCACTTAGGAACTTCAATTTTCTTGAACAGTGTTGTGTTGCCAACAACACAGGGAAGGTGTGGGGTATTTTGTTGTTGTTGTTGTTCTGTTAAATGAGCACAAAGTCTGTGCATTTCCTTTTATCGTCACAGAACACCCTTTACCAGGTTTGGGAACAGTGAATAACCTTGCAATAATTTGAACAGTTGATAGTTACTCTTTCTTCCCACTTGAAATGGCCAGACTTCAGCAGTATTGACTCACTTTTCTATTTACCCAAAGAATTCTACTTTAAATGAAAAAAAAAAAGAAAAAAAAAAAGATTATAACATATCAAAATTGACACACTCAAAATGCTCATAACATGAGGTTGTGAACATTTTGCATGCAACTCAATTCAACTGCCATTTGACACTATACACTCTTAATTCAATAAAAAAACATAGTCAGATCCCTGAAATCAAGGGGTTTGTGATTTAATGAAATTTCCATTAGCATCAAGTTATATGTAGGAATAAGCATCTTTTAAAAACCATATGCTCCATATCTAAATTATCCCAAGTATGTTTAAAATACTCTCATAAATATTTATACTCTTAATAAGAATCTATTATAAATGTTTTTGTTTATAATTTGGAGTTAATTAAAGTGTGTTACATTCAGTGTTGCTCCTTATTAAGCTCATCACTATTTATTCAATAATTTATTGATATTTAACAAATACAAACAGTATCTTAATATAACTAATCTAAAGACCTATTTGATTATAAACTGAGCTGTAGCAATATACAGCAACACAGTAGTCTCTCCTCTGTTAGCAATGCTTTATTTAGGCTCAAACTTAATTTCTTTTATGGTGCATAATTTACTTGTATTCAGTTTTCATACAAGATATTAAAGTAATGATAGCTAACAACTTTACAAACCCAAATTACAGGAATCTTATCTTTCAGGCAGTAGTTGCATCATGAAATACCTTTGGTACCAGAAAGTTAGCCCTTCCTTCTATTTTCTTCCTCTCTCTCCCTATACGCTGTATATTTTACTTTTACAGTAGTGATTCTTCTGCAGAAAAGTACTATGCATTGCTTTGGCAAATCTTACAGGCCTTCCTAAAGGCCACTAAGGACTGCTTATAATAACACTAATAGATTAAAAAAAAAAAAAAAAAGTTTAATTATTTAACTTTAAAATATATTTTGTTATATTTTATGGTACTTTTTATAAGGGCAACAGTTATTTGTGTCAATAGGTAAGCAATGCTTTTTCTAAATGCTTGTGGAGTATTCATTACGACAAGACATAGACATTGCAAAAATTTATTTCTTATAGGGGTTTTCCACAGAAAATATATTGCTAGACCTAAAAACTCTGCTGCCTTTCAGGGGCAGTATGTGGCATGGACCACCCTGGCCCCAGGAACATCTCTGGAACTACCCAGGCACAGAGCACAGGCAGAGCAGCGCTTCAGGAACGCTGCACCAGCTGATTGGTAGTGGATATCTGCTGTTGCCTGAACTTAAGCCATGATCTCAGTACCAAGATTTCACCCTAAAAATTGGACAATTAAGGATGGGAGAAACCTCAGGAAGTTTCTAGTCCAACCTCCTGCTCAGAGCAGGACCCAGTCTGAGATCAGACCAGGTTACTCAGGCTGTTATCTATTTGGGTCTTGGAAACCTCCAAGCACAGAGGTGACACAGTCTCTGGAAAACCTGTCCTAATGCTTCACTGTTCTCATAGTGAAAAGACATTTTATTACAACAGCTGATCAACATAAACATGTAAAACCTGCCAGCAAAATAACCCAGTAAAATAAAAATATACTTAAAACAGGTGCCCAGGCAGTCTAAAGTATTGCTACCTCTATATAGAAACATAATTTAAAGAAATTAGGGCATTTAAAGCAAGAACAGTGGAGAACTCCAGCACTAAAGGAACTTGATTAAAAGTTTAAAATAAGAAATGTCTTTAAGATTTTTAACCTGTTACGACTTCCACTGTTTTGTTGGGTTTTTTTAATTAGAACTCTATATGCCCTACTTGTAATCGGAGAGCCGCAGAGCTTGTTGATAACCTAATTTATTTTCATGAAGACTGCTAAGAGGATGGGGATAAAGTAATTAAGTATTATCTCTTTTTTTTTCCTAATAACCATAAACTTATTAAATGACTAATAGTCAAAGTGTGTGGATGCCACATCCATTTTAGCATCACTTAATCCTGAACACTGAAAGAGAAAACGTTTAACAAAACACAAAATTATTTACAGAACTACAGTAGTCCACTGATACCTTAGATTAGCATAAACATGTAGTCTCTCTTTCAAATGAACTGGAGTTTCGGGTCCTTTTGAATTTTGTGAGTAAGATAAACTGTTCTTAACAAGAAGCTGTCAAGAATTTTGTCCGAATATTTTGTTCTCATGCTGCGCTAAGCTCCAGCTTCCAATCACTGTGCTATGACTTTGTCAAAATATTCTAAAATATTCTCAAATTTTCTTCAAAAATATGAATTGACTTCATTTACAATTTTTTTGAGACCAGCTAATTAGGAATTTTGCTGTTGCTTTTACATTAAAGTATGTACTTTATAAAATATACACTAAAGAACATGGCTAAACATTAATCAGTTCTACAAGAAAATTTCTTACCTGAAAGTACACATACAAAAGAGAAAAAATGAAAATGTTTAAGAAAGTCTCTATAAGCATCCTATAAGGTGTTAAAATACATATGAACTAAGTAATGTGATTTCAGTAGTTGTTGAACACACAGACGCCCATGAAAACCTACTTAGTCAGTCATTTGAATATGTATACATTTTCAATCTGATAATAGTGTAAATTGTGAAAAACATTTGGGGTTTCTTTTTTTTTTTTCTTTTTTTTTAATTTTTTTTTTTTTTTGCAATTGGGCATGCACCCACTACCATGAAAAAACTACCATAGTAGTTCACCCATCCCATTAGCATCATTCTACCTCTTTTTCAATAGCAAACCACAGTGTGTACAGGTCAGAAGTTTATATCCATAAAGCAGCTATTGATGGTGAGCACGTAAGCAAGAGGTATTCAGGAGAAAATATTTGTCCCAGAACTGACAAAAATATGTGGCTTGGTTTTCCCCAAAGCAGACTAAGAAAGCGTTATTCTAAGGAAAGTTTTATAAACTTGTTAGACTTCTGAAGAAATTAAATATTTATGCCAAAAAACTTATTAAAAATTCACTGTCACAGTCTTTTGGGATCATCAATGAAAAGTAACCGAGTGTCTGAAGACTTTTAGTATTTTCATTTAAAGACTGGGTGCATCCAAAGGTCATGTAAACAGATCTCACCCTCATCTTCTAACCATCCATATTTGGCACTACTTGCAAAGACAGCACATTTGTCTAAGCTAGCGCCTCCTTTTAATGTTAGGGAACTGTTTTGCAGATATTTATCCATGAAGAGAGAGGAGAGGAAAATGCTCACAGAAAGTTACAGTGTTATTCTAGTTCCCCTGACACGCACGACTGAAATTTTCATGGAGAGTTCAATCTTTCATAGATACAACACATGAAATGTTACCTTTCCTGGAGTTGCTATTGACTGCTTTGCTAAAGGGAGAGGAGTACGCTTTGTTACAAGTAGTAGTCCTTTGATGAATTCACTGTTAGATACTGTCAAAAGATCAACTAAACCTTCCCTGCCGTGTGATAGGAGTGCATTCGGTTAGAAACAATAGTTAAATCCTTATCTATGTTTTAAAATATGTCAGTAACACTGCCAAGTCATGCCATGCAATATCCATTTATTGTTAAAGGCTACTCCTTTAAATATGATGTAACTTGAAGGGTAATTGGAGTAACTTCATTAACTAGTGCAGATTTCATAAGACTTTCATATGGAATGTGCTTGGCATTTTTTAAATTAAATTAAAATTAACCACCTGTACAGCACGAAGAAAATGTATTTAATATCCAAGAAGTCTTTGGAAAATGATTTAATTTAATAAGAAATGATCACTAAAATACATTCTTAAAAGCATTTCCTCCTAGCCACAGGTTGGTACCAGTAATATCACAGTTATTTTTTACATAGCCCTCATATGTACCAATACTACAAAAACCTTCTTTTTTCTTTTTTTTTTTTCTTTTTTTTGGGGGGGGGGGGAGAGGTTTGTTTGTTGGGGTTTTTTGGTGTGTTTGGTTTTGGGGGGTTTTGTTTTGGGTTTTTTTGTTGTTATTGTTATTGTTGTTTGGGTTTGGTTTTTGTTTTTATAGATCTATACTGCATGTCTGGAAAGGAAATAAAATAATTGTAGGCACAAACATGCCATGTAAGGTTAATAAAGGACCAAGACTTTTTGTTTCCAAAACTGTCAAATGCTAAATATGTATGTATGTCCTTTCAACTGAAGTCAAAGGCATACGTTATATTTCAGTTCACCTCCCTTCTTCCTTTACTTTATTCCACCTTGGAGAATAGTGCTAATAATAAACTGCAGTAAAAATTATGAAAGTTGCAATTATTCAGAAAGGCAACAAAGCTAGAAAATCTTTAAAAGTGTGCAATCATAAAAATTATTCTGTTCAATTGGAAAGAATGCTCTTAGGGCTGTTTATTTCCTACATTTGCTTCATAACATTACTGGTTTAATTACACCCTAAAGCTACCTCAGATATTATCATGGAAGTATTTAATGATGGTTATCAGATGATAATCTTCTTAATTATTCTGATACTGTTTTTTCCTTAAAATTCACCTTGGAGCAAAAACGTGGCTTGCCTACTGTTTAAATAAACTAGATACGTTTTCCCAGGACAGTCAAAAAGAAAGGTCATTCAGGTTCAAAGAGTTTTCATTATTTTCATGGAAATGTGGTACTAACCCAGTCCTTCTGTTTCAGTAAACTCTGTAATAACCATTCAGTTCAGAAGAATTCTTGAAACCTCTTCATGTATCCCTCTCATGCACCAGGATCACCCAGTGATTTGACTGATAGACAATTCAGATGATGGACATGATTTTAGCTCTGAACTTGCTGGCACGACTCATAAGATATTTGAATTTATCATTCACAGCAATAACATCATCAGTAACACACCATAGGCTATGCCTCCTAAATCCTTAACGTGGACCTACAGACGTAGGTCTGAGAGAAATTTCCAGTGCTTCAGAGAAAAACAAAAAATACAGAATATGAACTAAGAATAGCTACTCTATTTTACTATTCTGCCAGATTTTAGTCTACTTCCAGCACTAAAAAATGCATATGAGCCAAAATTAATGCAAGATCAGTACAAGTAATTAGTTAATTCTGTGTCTTCCTGCTCATAAAGTTCCATATAATTTTTCTTAATTGCCACAGCATCACATTATTGATTCACTGCACTTTATTAACTTAACTGATCCACGTGAACTTTGGTGCAGTGAAAGGCTTTAACACAGTTTGTACTTTTAAGTGAAACTATTTGAATGATGACTTCTGTTCCCACCCATGCCTTTGTTCTGCTACAAAGATGGGATAGTTTTATTGCACTCTTATGTCTACCATGACCCCTGACTCAATGTAAGAATCCTCCTCAGCCAAAAAAGTTGTTCTTATATGTACTCCTTTACAACACAAGTTTCTTCCCACATGTGTGTGTGCTTGGCAGAGTTAAACAGCTTTCTCCACATTTTCATGTGCAGCAAATATTAATTTAATCTGTTGTCTGGAACTATTGTGTATATTTTCAGTACAGGCATCCTTCCCCTATGATTATCTGCCTTTTATATAGTTTTTCCCACACTATTTATGAAATCATTTTTTTCTATAATATTTTACCTGATGAAATATGAATTATATGCAATAACTGTAGGATGTCTTCCACGTGTGTTCTTGGGATCTGTTTCTATCACCGTTACGTCTCTTCCCTCAGCGATGGTTGTATATTCTTTCTCTTTGAATATACAAACTGAGCTACTCATCTATTCCCAGCTCATTGGCATCAGTCTTAATTTTCCAAAAGAAAATTAACTTGGATGTTACATCTTCCTTTGTGGCCACCTCATTATGTAGCAGCAACTTTAAAAGATCTAAGTCGAGGATTTCAAAATTGAAGTGTTCAGATGCTTTGTAAACAATGTGACATGGCCTTTGTCTGGCACAGATCCTCAGAAAAGGGTCTTTTAATCTAAGTCTCTTTTAATTCAGAGCAATCTATTTATACAATTCAAATATTTAAATCTCTGTACAAAAATTAGATCCTCACTTTTACTCTTTTTTGACTGCAATGGTTAGAAACTTAAAGCTATGCTTGTCTAATTTTTTAGACAATTTATTTATGAAAATATTTATGTAAAAGCTTTTGCCATGCTAGGTGGCTGATGTCAAGAGCAAAATGTACTTCCTCCCTCCCACCTTGTATTTTAGTGAGAGTAATCTTCTGGGCCTGGAGGCTTTGTTATGCCTGAACTCTGAATTTTTCTAACAGCTGAAGGAAGAACAACAAGGAAAACAGTCAGGTTTTGACACTGCAAACTGGATATCCTTTCATTTAATTCTTCATAGCTCAGGCATCTAGGCCTGCAGACTTAGTGCATGCTCAGTACTTATACCTTGCATTTGAAATATTTTACATATGAACACAAGTATTTAGATCTACTAGTAAAAACTCTAATAGCTCCTCTTTGGAGGATTATTCTATAATTAATTGTTCAAACCTCTGTCCCACTGAAACTTATTGGGTCCTACAAAGCCTTACAATCACAACATGCTTAGAGGTCCTGCTGTGTCAGGTGCTGTCAAACAGCATGAGATAAACCCTGCTCTAATGGCTTTCTAAGACACTGGGCAGGGGGAAACAGAATCTGTTCATGATAGATAATCTAAAATCTAGGGATGAAAAAATGGCACAAGCCCATTACTTACAACGTGTAGCAATTTTTAAACTTTTAAATAAAAGGTTGAAAGTAAAAACAGTAACAAAACAAAAAAAAAAACAACAACAACAACAAAAAAAAACAACAACAGCAACAAATCAACAAATCAGGAAAGCTAGGATTACCACCAATGAAATCTTGCTTGAAGATGCGGTGACCAAAAGTTACTGTTCTTCCAATTGCTGTGACTTCCCCTCTATCATACTTACTGGGGACATGAAATAACATATTTGTAGAAAAAAAGTCTGTAGGATATATGGAACCCCATTCATATCTCACATTAAAAAAACCCTGAATTTTCAAGGTTTCTCCCCTGAATTACGTTATGGTCTATAACAAGCCATCCAAACAGGTAAAAATTTGTACATCCATGTATAACTGTAGTTAACATGAATTTTCTTTTACATTATGAGCTTGTTTTATAAAACTGTACACAAATGGGCATTCCTGTATGCAACTTACAGTGTTATGGATATGCTTACATTTGGACTATATAGCCCCAGTTAGACTATAAAGGGCTATTTTCTTTATGTGTAGAAATAAAATGCAGTTTTACTTATAAAAAGGAAAGAACAGACCCAACACTTTGGGGAACTACTGATCTGTAACACCATTGGAAGCATTTCAAGATGTTTCTGTGTTCCAGCACTCTATGCCCCACATAGTTATTTTTGCTTTAAAGTAGCTTCTATTTTTATGGATACTTCATTGTTCTTGCCTAAAAAATGTAGCTACCTTCCACGTCCACATACGTTTTTCTAAAGGAGGATTGTACAAGTATTGACACAAAATATGAAGTGTCTTTGAAGCTTAAAAAACAATTTTTAGGTTGATGATCATTAATAGGTTTTAACACTGTAATTAATTATCCTGTGCTAATAAACTGTGTAATCTGATTTGCAAATAGCATTACAGCATATCTTTTCTATGGAAATAGATTTGTGTATGGGGTTATAGTTTTAATTATGTCTAAAGCAGTCAATAAAACACACATGTTTAGTCACCAGTTGAAGCAGCACTGTAATCCAGCCTTGATTCACAGTAAGTCTGAAAAGTTTGTATTATTTATAATTCAGGTGTAGAGGATTTTTGTACAAATCCATACAGTTTACTGGTTATTCTAATCTCTGTAGCTATTTCTATACTTTAGTACCCAAAATCTCATGAAGATGCTTACAGTGAAATACCACATTATAATACGGTACACCAGCTTCTGCCCTATTGTATGGGAGACATTCTGGACAGCTCAAAGTGACACCATGTTCTGCTCTAGCAGAATGCTCTGCTTTTGGAGAGCAGCATTACTTGGCTTAGCCAGTAAAGCAGTTGGTAAAGTATTAGCAAGCAACAGTGAGAAATATACATGGCATGTTACAATATCATCTTTAAAATACCTTACTGACTACACCTATAAGAGGAAAAAAAGCCAAAATCGTCTTTAGGGATCCATAGCACTTCTCCAATACGTGACGCACAGAAGGACTGCAAAACCTTACATGCAAATAGTTTAGTGAGGTATGAAAATAGGACAGCTGGCTAAGGCACATTCTGTGTTTAGCCAGGATGTATTCCACTGGCCAATCAAGTAAATTTGTGCATGTGAACTAATGCGAGTAAATGTAGTTTTGCTGCAGATTTCACTATAATTTGTTTAATACTAGTGCATGAGACAAGCAGCTGCCATTAGGTTTTGAACACAATTTCTCAAATGCAACTTCTTTAAGATCATGTTTTAGGAAAAGAAAATCAATTTTCAAGTTGCAAACATTTCTTACAAAGAGCTCTGAATAACATCCATTCCAAAATGGAAGAAGTGATGTTGTCCATTGGACATTTTAAGTCTTCATAAATCGCAGTAAACAGGGACTGGTTCCTTGGCAGGAAGTGTAAGGGGAGTTGCATGTTTTCATTTTCACACAAGGAAATGTCACTTGCTGACTTCAAGATTTTGATGCAAACTCTTTGTTGAAAAGCAGTAATTACAAGCACATAAAGGGGACACAATTTTCCAAATGAGTTCTTTAACAAATAAGGTTCAACTAGTTCTCTAATTAATAATGAATGAACAGAGTGAAGTTTGTCAACAAAATGCTCTGCTTTAGTATGTGGCATTGCTGTGCATCCCCATGTCAAGAAAAGCCTTGAAAGCACACACGGTGTTTAATCAAGTTATACTACAACAGCCCAAAAGCAAGATGACCTGCAATTTCAGATAAACCCTATTTTTTAAATTAAACTATTTAAGATGAGGAATAAACCTCATGTGGCTTTCAGGTTAATACAGTATTTCTTGCGGAGTGCTGCAATGAATGACTATAAACTCTTCCAAAGGGATACGCCAGGGAGGAGAGGCGGTGGGATAATCCTGTGTTGTACAGTCTTTTAACTGTCTAGAGCTTCACAGTGATGAATGGGCTGAGTGTTTATGTGTAAGAATCAGGGGAAGGCCTACAAGATAGATATCATGGTGGGAGTCGGTTATAGACCACCCACCCAGGATGATGATAAGGATGTTGTGAGGTTATGCAGGGAGAAAATGAGAAGGGCCAAAGCCTAACTAGAAATTAATCTGAATACTGCCATAAAAGACAAAAAAATGTTTCTATAAATGCATTAGCAACAAAGCAAGGGCTACGGAGAATCTCAGTCCTTTATTAGATGCAGGGGAAACATGTTGACAAAGGGTGAGGAAAAGGTTGAGGTACTTAATGCCATCTTTGCCTCAGTCTTTAATAGTGAGATCAGTTGTTCTCCAGATACCAATACCACTGAGCTGGAAGACAGGGACAGGAGCAGAATGAAGCCCCCATAATCCAAGGGGAAATGGTCAGTGACGTGCTACACCACTTAGACACACACAAGTCTATGGGGCCACATAGGATCCACCCAAGGATAGTAAGGGAGGTGGCAGAGGACCTTGCCAGGCCACTCTCCATCGTTTATTAACAAACACAGCAAACCGGGGACGTCCCAGCAGGGTGGGGGTTGGCCAATGTGACACCCACCTACAAGGAGGGCAGGAAGGAGGATCTGGGGCACCACAGGCCTGTCATCCCGACCTCAGTGTGCCGGGGAAGGTTATGGAGCAAATCATCTTAAGCACCATCACATGGCACATGCAGGACAAGCAGGTGACTAGGTCTGGTCAGCACGGGTTTATGAAAGGCAGGTCCTGCTTGACTAATCTGCTCTCCTTCCATGACAAGGTGAAACCCTCCCAGTGGATGAGGGAAAGGCCATGGATGCCGTCTGTGTGGACCCTAGTAAAGCCTCTGACACCATCTCCCACAGCATCTCCTGGGGAACCCGGCTGCCCCGGGCCGGGCCGGGGGTGCCCTGCGCTGGGTGAGGGGCTGGGGGCGGCCGGGCGCAGGGGGCGGCGGTGGCTGGAGCCCCCTCCCGCTGGCGCCGGGCACAGGGGGTGTCCCCAGGGCTCCGTGCTGGGGCCGGCCCTGGGTAATGTCTGTGCCGACGGGCTGGGCGAGGGGACCGAGCGCCCCCCGGTCCGTGTGCGGGTGGCACCGGGCTGGGGGCAGTGCTGCCCTGCGGGGGGCAGGGGGCTCTGCAGGGGGGGCTGGGCAGGCCGGGCCCAGGGGCCGAGGCCCCCGGTAGGAGGCCCGAGGAGGCCGAGTGCCGGGCCCTGCCCCTGGGTCACAGCAGCCCCAGGCAGCGCTGCAGGCCTGGGCCAGGGGGCTGGGAAGGGCCGGGGGAAAAGGGCCTGGGGGGGCTGGGCAGCAGCCGGCTGGGCGTGAGCCCCCGGCGTGCCCAGGTGGCCAAGCAGCGCCCTGGCCGGTGTCAGCAGCTGGGCCCCTCACCACAAGGAGGACACTGAGGTGAGGTGCTGGAGCGTGCACCAAAAAAAGGCAACACAGCTGGTGAAGTGAGCAAGCCTTATGAGGAGCAGCTGAGAGAGCTGGGGTTGTTTAGGCTAGAGAAAAGGAGACTGAGGGGAAGAAGACCTTGCCATCCTTTACAGCTACCTGAAAGGAGGTTGCAGCAAGGTGGGTCTCAGTCTCTTCTCCCAGATAACAAGAGAGAGGATGAGAAGAAATGGCATCAAGTTATGCCAGGGGAGGTTTAGATTGGACATTAGGATATTTCTTCACTGAAAGTGTTGTCAAGCGTTGGAACAGGCTGCCCAGGGACATGGTTGAGTCACCGCCCCTGGAGGTGTTTAAAAGCCTTGTAGATGCGACAGTTAAGGACATGGTTTAGTGGGGGACTTGGCAGTCCTGGGTTAATGGCTGTACTGACTCCTAACAGTCTTTTCCAACTAAAATGTTTCTATGTTTTCTTCCTGACCTCAAACATTAGGGCTTTTTGTCTGGGTTTCTCTATATACTTCTCATTATACCTTTTGGTACCTCCCCTTTTGCACTCAAGTCCAGACACTTTGCAACCTCACAATTAATTTTTGAGACTTAGGGAGATTGATAAATCTGTCCAAAACACATGAAAACTAAGCTACACAACACTATAAACTGTTTTAGGAAAACGGCAGCATGCACTCCCCATGCATCCAGACCTTGGGCTGCTTCTTGACCTTTTGTGTGTCTTTGTTACCAGAGAGACTCCCACATTACACACAGTCATACTTCTATTTGAAAGGTTAATCCATACAGCATACAGAGGATGATGCTGAATTAAAACTTCTACTTTTTTTTAGCTACTGAAAAAGTGAGGGGAAACTTACCTTATTTCAGGGTAAATATAGGCATATAATTGTAAAACTCAGATATTCCGAAAACCTAATAACAGGATCAAGCAAAACAATCTTTAAGCCATCCTCCAACTGTGTTGAACTATTTTACATGCAATGTACTATATCATTTTCTAAGTAGCTGTATAGCTAGTAATAGCTAAAGTAAGTAATTGATATGATTTATTTAAACCTAGTCACAGAACAGTGACAGAATTCAGAAGGTAACTTTGAAATGTGTTTAATATCCAGCCACCAGATTATATTAATCTTTTCCCCATGCCTCAATTTCCAACCTTCTATCTGCAAAGCAGGGACATACTTGCTTCACTGAGTTACAGTGCAGATTTCCAGTTACAGAAGAGGTTTGTATCATCAACAACAATTTAAGCCCAAGCATTACAATTTCAGAACAGCATTTGAAAAAACTCTGCATATATATGTATATTATAAATGTTTATTTAAATTCTTTTACAAAGCTGAAGAACAAGCCCAGGAAGACAATGGAAGAAGCCTCAGTACTTTAATAACTTTATTAAATCCATATTTTTTAAAATATAGCCTGATGATAGCCAATAGTTCAAAAGTATCACTGCATGCCCCAGATTAAATTAACTTTGTGGCAAACCTGAGCCAAGTAATATTTAATTTTTCTTTTTTAGCCTACATGCCTTGACTTCCTCAAAATGCTGTGGAGGGCCAGAAAACTGTAGCGGTAGCATCAGCAGACCACAGCTCTCTTGACAGCTACTGTTGGCCATAACCACACAGCCATCTTTCTTACCCACATTTTGTTTTATTGATTTTTTTGTAAACAGTCATCTATTGAGACAAAGAGTAGCTTCTGTGGATTACAACAAAGGCCAAGATTTGACCACAGACCACAGCTATCATCACTTTGCCAGCATGCGCATGACATCTATAAGATGAGATGCTGATTTATTTCCTTGGAGTCAATCCACACGCTTTCATGTGTCTGTGACAGCTGAGCTAAACCTGAGGGTCTGGGTCAAGTATTATGGACGGGGAGTTTTATACTGATGTTGGCAGTGAGTTTCATTGTTTAATCAGTGTCAAATGTGACCATGAATACACCAATAAGCAGCATCGCTGCAAGTTGTTTTAAAAATAAGTTGAAATGGTTTCTTTTAACTAATACTCTCTCAGCTGAGCCAGGACAGGGCGGTTTGTTATCACATACATTCTTTAACAGGAGTTTCAAGTAGTCAAAATGCCCCACATGGCATAGCTGAAGAGATCCCAATGGGCAGTGGACAGAGCCATGCCACCTGCTACACTATAGTCTGCAATATCTCTTGAAGTGTGGAATTTCATCATGTGAAAGTATCTTAGATAAGTTGACAACAAGTTCAGCCTTAAAGCACTCTTCCTAATTCAGAGCAGAACTTTGAAGTTACGGCTTTGCTGCTTCCCCTCCATACCCTTCCTGCTTTTAACATGATGTTGATTGCATGGGTTTATTTTAGCTGATTTTTCAGATTTTCAAATTTTAATGTTGTGGTCTTGTTAACAGCCCTTATTACATTGATTCAGAGTGCTCAAGAGATCTTGATTCATGTTGACCTAAGTGAGCTTTCCGGAGTTTTCAATAATCTAACCAGCTTTCTATTTTGTATTTTCAATTTTCTGTCAGCCTTCTCAGGTTTTGCAGCTTGTTGGTCAGTCCCATAATCCAAACACCTCTTGAAGCTGCTCTATTAAGCTGACAATGTATACATTTCAAAAAGGTTAAAATAATTTGAGTTTTACAAAAGCAGAGGAATCAGAATTTGCTTCCATTGCAAGTTCAACTACTAACTCATCCTTCCATCTAATGATTACACACCTCTTAACTGACATTGAATAAAACTACCCTGTTTAGAAATTCTGTGAGCAGTGACTTTTTAAATTTTATTTTCTCCCGTTACTTTTTTTTCTTTGGGAAGCATCACATTTAAACTAACCTGTAGTGTAAAATTATAATGAAAAGTGAAACACAGAATATTTATCATCTTTGGAAGATCATAAAAAGGCAACTAATGCATTAAAAACAAAACAAAACAAAAAAAAACCCACAAAAAAACAACCAACAACAAACTAAAAAACCCAACCACAATCACCATCAGCACTATACTTGTAAGAGAAGTACTTTCACATTCCCGGAGTTGATCAGGTCGTAAGACTATGCAAAATGTAATGAAACATTATGTATCCTCAGCACAGTTTCTGAAACATGTTGAAGACTTGGAGTCCTAGAAAGCCATAAGGGAAAATTAGGTAGTACTGTTCTTGGACACAAGGGTTTTGGAAACTATGTATTCTTAAAACACTGGTAGGACAAGCCCATGGTGATGTTGCAGTTCTACAAGTAATGTTTCACAGAGAAAAATCCCTTCTTGATCCACAACCATTTTTGGGCTCCACACTAGACTAAATAATCAAGCACTGGATTCATTTTTGGTTGTAGGAAAAAACTTCGCTGATACCAGTACTACTTCTGGCCACATCTCAGTTTGCTTCAGTACTATTTTAACACTGTGAATGGTGTTTCTGCAGATCTTAAGTCGACTACAGTGAGGAGACTTCTTCTTTGGCATTTAGCATGAAAATGGGGGTAGAGAGGAAAGAGACACAGGAAAGCTTCACACAGCTTTCCTATAAATTAATTTGCTAAGAATCAGTTCACAATGGAAGGATTATGAAAAAGCTATACAAGAGCTCAGGATTTATAAAAAATGATCAGAAATAGTACTAGAATACAGAAAGATTTTCATTTGATTTAATGCCTTTGTACACTGTTTAGCTACTACAATTTTAAACATGTGACAAGCCAAATAAGATAACTGTTCACAATTGGCTTCTAAAGAGTTCCAAGTCAGAAGTATTAATCTACAACTTTGAGAATTATTTTCTTCTTTTATCCTGAAATGGGAAGATGGTAAGGGCATAGGGGGTAAGACAATTCAGCTTCACCAATTTCAAACTAAAAAATAAATTCTAAAATGTTCTAAACCGTGCAAACACTGTAATGCCCAGTAGTATCCTTGTTGGTAGACCTGAGTATGCTTAAATCTGAGTATACTTAACAAAGCATACTCAAAATTAATTTTAGTATACTCAGATATTGTCAGCAGATTTGAGTACGCTAAAAGCTTGTTCTTTGCATTAAGTCTATGAACAAAATGCCATGTGTTGTACACAACTCAGCTTAATAGGGAGGGACGGGGGACAGGAATGGGGGGTTGGGGGGGAAGCTTTTTCACATATTTTTGTACAGAACAGCAAGTGATACCAACCATCTAATTGATCATCAGCTGTTAAAAAAGTTAACACTGATTTACTTCCATATTTAACCTTTGGAAAAAATGCTCTCTGACAAGTCTGTATGGAGATAATACAGTATACCTAAACATCCAACTGTAGCTGAGCCTAAGAAAGTGTCAAAGAAGTAAAATAGCAGAAATTAATTATTCTTGCCAGGGAGAAATATGTTTATGTTTTTTATACCTTCATCCTTGTGCAAATTTTTGTTTCCATAACATGCAATATTTCTATGGATGTATAAAACTACTCTTTTCCTCTAGCCGTGTCCTTCCTTTGTGAAACTGGAGTCTCCTACTTCCTCTCTTTTCCAAGGAGAATTTTAAGCCATTTATTTTACTTTGACTCTCTCAGTTTATCACTCCTAACTGTCAGAAATTTCTTGAAGCACATTCACCTGAAACATACTGGTGCTTCTATATGGCTGCAGGCCTAGGCTTTAATTAACCACACAGCAAGCATTAAGCAGCTAAGCAGCCACAACAGTATACTTACTGTAAACCATATCCAGTTGTATTTATAGCACAAAACCACTTCAATACCTTTGCTGTGGAAGCAAAATAGTTTCTCCAACATTAATACATGAAAAAACTACCAAAACCTATACTATCACTTGCTCACCTAGGAGAGCTATTTTAATGCAAAGATGTTAATTCAAATAAAAGCCTGCATGGTTACCAGTAGGTGCAGGGCTCTTTCTACCTTTTAAGGTGGGAGGCAAGATCCCTCAGGTGCATCCGATACATCATAGCCTTTGTTGTGTACAGATACAGATTTGAAGTTATTCTGAAATTATTAATTAACACTTTTAGAGGTCTCATCTTTCAAGTGTTAGAAGTGGACAAGCTGCTCAGCCAGGGCAGACTCCTCACTATTCCTTACCAATTTTAATATATTAATTGGATTCCATTAATGACATCCTCTGAACTGTGAAACTGCTGTCTATTCCCCATGACCCTACATTGTCCTGTTTTAAATCCATTAAATTAAATTATGTGATACAAAGGTTAATAAATCATGCATACCCAGCAGCAGAAAATCAGACTTATAAACAGAATATTGATCTTCAAGGACTGTGCTACTACTTGAAACTATGATGGAATTACCCACAGGTATGTTTCATGAGCAGTAGTGATATAATTAACGGTAATAAACTCTGGCCTTCGTAGTTAACTAGACCAGCTATGAAGAACATTTCACAAAAGTGATTCCAGAAGCTCATGCACTATTTTAAAAACAGCAAGTCATTCCCTTTTTCACATGGATACAGTTTGGAAATATCAGCCATTAACTAAAGCAAGTTGAATGATAAGTCATCAGACAATAGTTACTCTTAATAATCGAGTGCAGTAAAGCTGACATCATTAAAATTAACATACTAAAATGGTTCTATAATACCAGTGTAGTAATATTTTACATTTCCTTTTCAAAATGCAGTAGTACTACTCCATCTTTGACATACTATCATTGCTGCCATAAAACTCTTCCATTACAACCCTCGAATTTACCTGACCGAAGCTCTCAAAATCCTTCTATAAGCCACACTGCAAATTGCAATGAAATTTGCAGCTTTATTTCTTTAGAAACCGTGAATGTGACTATCTCCTTTAAATAATTGAAAACATTGGTTTATAAAATCATCTAACATGGTCAAGATAACACAAGTAGGCTGTATAGCTAACATTAGTAAAGTGTGTAATCTGAACTTATATTTTTATACATGTGTATACATATACATATACATATACATATGTATAAGTTATGTTATTCAAGACTACAGATTTTGGGGTATATTAAACTATCAGTCACACACTCTAAATTCCTTTTCTTTTTATAGCCTGCATTAGGCAAGTGGAAAGACATTGATGCTGCAGAAGCCAGTACGGTCTCTTATAGTACTCTCCATTGCAGCAAAGTGCAACATGCATTTGCAAACATATATAAACTTAACAACACTATGAAAATAACTCCAATTCAGACATGTATTTTAAGACTGCAGTTAAATCAGTGTCCTATCAAAGAAAAGACAAAGATATTCAGATAGGACTGCTCTCCATTTTTGACTTTCCAGGTTTTACTTAATTCTTGGAAACTTGTACTATAGCTCGCTATTTTTAATGTTTTACTCTTGCAAGAGAAGGGTTTTAATTTCCATCCATTACAAGGAATTTTATCACTAAAGAAATCTTAATCAAAACAGTGTTCTCAATCCGCCTAAAAATAATAAAATTTTTAATGATTTGGCACTTCTGGAATTGGTTAAGCCAGTATAGAACTATCTCTTATGGACTTTAATGGAGTTTCAGAATGGGATTAATGATGTGAGATGTATCATCTGTACTGATAGTAACAGGTGTCTATAGGAATATTAAAACAGGATCATGAGCGCTCAACCAAGTTCAGTTCCACAGAGAGTTTTAAGCCTCATTTTTAATGCTTCATCTATCTCTTCTGCAGTCAGATTTGTAGACAACTGGAAAAGTCTAAGCTTCACAAAAACCAGGTCTTCAACGTGCAGATGGAAAAAAGTTCAGATAGCTGAACTTTTAATATGTAGAGGAATGTGATTATCTGAAGGCTTCCACAGGAAAGATAAACCTCTTTGAAAAGGTGTGTAATTGAGGAAATCTGAAAACGTTTAGAAATAGTATAATCCTAGGAAGCCCAGTATTTGAATGATTTTAACTACTACTAAAGCGGGGGGGGGGGGGGGGGGGGGGGGGGGGGGGGCATGAGTGTATTACATGATCTGTAGCAGATGCAGTAACATCCAAAATACAAGAAGAAAGCAAATGAAATCATGCATGCAAACAGTCCAGGCTGCATAGAAACAAAACCACTGGAATAATACCTGTAACAGAATTTAAGGAGAAGGTGAATTCCTCCATGAGTCTTGCTTAGGCAGCTCTAGACTAAGAGGACCAGTGCAAGGACTGACATGCCCCAACCTAAAGAATGAAACACATAGGTTTCTTTAAGCTTCAGTTCTACCAGCCTGGAAGCAAGCAGAGCTCCCAGGGCAAGTGCTGAGGTGCTTGAACTTGCACAGCAACCTTCAGGCAGTTCCATTAATACGGAAAAATTAGTAATTTTTTTTTGTTGCTTTTGTTAAAGTCTTTTTGTCAGAGCTGTCTTCCAGGGAGCCAGGGACCCAGCAGAGAGCCTGTGTTAGCCTGTGGACATTCAAAGCTACCTACTGTACTTTCGGAAGAGTCTTCTCACTGAACTGTAGTCAGTAAGTTTTTCATGGACCTGGACTACTATGCAGCCAAGAGGAAAACAACTAACTGGTTAAAAATACTTAAGTCAGAAGATGTGGGCATGGGTCAGGCTCCCTGCTCCCCATGTTATCAGCTTTCTTTTTTATTCACAAACTACTGGAGAAGGCACACATAGTCACAGGAATAAAAGACTCCTCTGAATCTTTTCTTACCTGCCAGGCCTTAAATACTTGGCTGGAGTCACATAAAATGTTCATAGTATGTGGAACAAAAAAAAAAAAAAAAAAAAAAAAAAAAAAGGTTACATTTTTATACACAGTGGCCCAGTTATGTCAGAGGAGAGAAGAATTATTTCATCAGCACAGTTTTGCCTAGGGGTAGGAAAGACAGGATTAAAAGTTTCTTTTTCCTTCCCTACCTTACACTCCAAAGGCTGAGGACCTGGGTCAAGGCTTGCAAACCAAGGTTAGAAAACACAAGTTGGCCATGAAATGGTTAACAGACTGACAAAGGAGGTGGTAGATAAACAGAAGATTTTGTGACTGTGATTTTTAATTGAGGTATTTAAAATTTTCCTATGTCCGACGTTATAAACTTAAGAACTATATTGGCTCTAACCCTAAATGCTTTTTTCCTATATTTCACTAATAATATAAAGAACCTATCCTTTGAAGAAGGACTAGTAACTGCAAAACTGTGAAAGCCAGAAAAAGAGAGGAACTCTAATTCTGTGTCACAAAAGGTTGCCAGCCACCATAACTGAGGGGCAGAGTTGACAACATTAATAGAATAAATGAGATCAATGGGACAATACTGGCTTCCATATGTAAGCCAGAAACTTGGGAAAGAAAGCATGCACCTATTATCATTTCACTTACTGCATAATTAACCAGTTTTCATACCTGTTTGGAAGGTTAGATTAAGAGCAAGGCCTACAGCTTCCTTCTGGCTTCAAATGACACAAAATTCTCCCTGGCAGAAACTCAGGTTACTTCTGAGACAACCATCTAGGTAGCATTACTTTTTGCATAAAAGCAAACTTTCTCCTAAATTAAAGTTTAGAATGTAATCTCTGCAGTCAAATGATGTTTCATTAGTGAAATTACAAGTTACAGTTAGTGTTCCTCAACAGAAGCTGTATAGTGCAGTGGGTTCAGCTCTTTGCTTGACTCTTCCTCAGCTGAGGAAACAGCCTTAGCCTTAGTAATTCATGCACAATCAATTACACATGTGCAGTTGTTTTGCATGCCTGAAGAAGTTGCACTGTCTGAGTCAGTAACATAAAGCATTAAACCTTGTTGCTAGAGAAAAATCTTGCTCTTCTTTAGCAGTTCTTAACAAGTAGGTGTTTAAACCTTCAAAACAGCAGGTTATTAACAGCACAATTATGCAATAGTTTGTTGTGTTATAATCCTGGCCGGCAACCCAGCCCCACGCAGCCAGTCGCTCACTCCCTCCTCACCCAGAGGGATGGGGAGCAGAATCGGAAAGGAATGTAAAACTCCAGGGTTGAGGTAAGAACAATTTCACAGGTAAAGCAAAAGCCGCGCACGCAAGCCAAGCCAAGCAGGGAATTCCTTCCCCACTCCCCACGGGCAGGCAGGCTCAGCCATCCCAGGGCAGCCGGGCTCCATCACGTAACGGGTACTCGGGAAGACAAACGCCATAATGCCAAATGTCCCCCCTTCCTTCTCCTTCCCCCAGGGTATATACTCAGCATGACGTCCCACGGTATGGAATCCCTCTCTGGCTGGCTTGGGTCACCTGTCCTGGCTGTGTCCCCTCCCCATGTCCCGTGCCCCCCCAGCCCTCTGGCTGGCAGGGCCCAAGGAACCGGGAAGTCCTTGATTTAGTAGAAATATCACCCAGCAACAACTAAAACCATCAATATCCTATCAACATTGTTCTTATCACACCAAATCCAAAACAGCACTGTACAAGCTACTAAGAAAAAAATGAACCCTGTCCCAGCTAAACCAGGACATTTATATGCATTTTATACATATCAAAACTCATGCAAAGAAACTGAATCTCATGTTTAAATAATTTTCAAAATCATTGCAAAAAGTACAGTCATGCAAGAAAAAAGTTAGAAAAATACTGAAAAGTTAACAGTTATACAAGTATGACTGAAGAGAAGGATTTAAAAAACTTTCTAATCTGCTGTAAACCTGCGTTTCCTAGGTAATCCTGTAGAAAAATCTGAAAATATTGATGTCTAATGAGTCAATGAGAATAGGGTACTCTATAACGCTATATTCAGCCACATTTGCCACTTTTTAATTCTATTGTACATTTTTTTCAGAAACACTGTTGTTACCTAACTAAAGGAAACTTGAAATAAATAGGACAAGCACAAAAATAACCTAAACCCCCATGATCCACATCTTTCAAAGTGTATTAGAGCCAATGTGCTAAAATTTCTCAGACTCATAATTAACCTTTGAGGCTAAGCTTTTCTTTGTGTAACTTACTTCCAGAAACAATAATTAACAATTTTATTATT
Organism: Falco biarmicus; assembly: GCF_023638135.1. Taxonomy (NCBI): domain Eukaryota; kingdom Metazoa; phylum Chordata; class Aves; order Falconiformes; family Falconidae; genus Falco; species Falco biarmicus. The sequence goes on along the minus strand of NC_079311.1, from coordinate 3,273,076 downwards.
TGTGGAAGCTGGTTCCCTAAATACTATAAAATAGAGTTTAAGCCTATACTGCATAAAATCTACACTTAAATCAAATAGGAACAGATTGCCTTTATCCCACAAACCCAGCAGTCAGGACATCTTTAGCCAGAAACCTTCCAGGTGAAGTTGCCTTCTGCCAGCTGCACAAGGCAGTATGAGCTGGAACTAGAGGAGAAGTTGTTTGGACAATAAAGTCCAGATAATTTTGTAGTCAGAGGTAAGTCTAACACTCAAATTGATTGATCTCAAGGCTAAGTTCACCACTAGCATTGCCAGTTTCCACATCAAGTGGATCTACACAGCCAGTACAGGAGTGAACAGATCCCGATACTCAACATCTTGGCCTAACACTAATGCCATTGATACTCTGGCCTCTACTGTTTCAAGGCAAACACAAAGTAAAAAAAGAACTTTAAAAAGAGTTCAGCCTCCTCAAGCCACACAGAAAAAACAGCCAGAGAACCCAGAGGTCTGTTTCTTTCTCGGTCTGGATTCGTATTTTCTAACCAATAGCAGAAATGGCACATAGCAATGGAATTGGTTTCTAGATTTTGCAGAAAAAAAAAAAAAAGTACTGATGAAAAATACTGTTGAAAAGAAAGGTCTGATTCTATTAAAGACTGATTGAAAGATAATAAGTAGAAAACTCAGTGTCAGACCTTTACTCTCTCTGCCTGCTATTGCTACATAAGCCCTCCTGGCAAAAGGGGCACACCACCTGCAAGTCATGAGTAAGTAGAAAAGAGGTGCTGTCTGTATTAATACAAGCATGAACAGCATCAGGAGGAACAGTCTTTCATGCCACCACTTTAGAGGTAGGACCACATGCAAAAATGTCAGGTTGGAGGATTTGTGACACATTTATTCAAAGTCTGAAACATTGTTTCAGCATTAGTGCCACTTGGGGCACATACATCTATATAAATGAGTATTTTCACTTTCCTTTTGCCTTAGAATCAACTCTAAACACAATAAATAACACAGTATAAACTATCCTGACAAATTTTATAGTCAAAATTTAAATTCCAGGGCAACAGATCCTGGACTTCACTTCCCTTCCCAGCAAAGAGAAAAAAAAAAAAATTCCATTAGAATTTAGACCATTTAAAGTCTGGGGTATTGAAGTGGAAATTGACCCTGCCCCTGCAAACATTAATGGCTTCCCTCTACTGAGTATTATAACTCAGTATAGTCTATTTTTACAAGCAGTTGCTGACAGAACATAACATTTACAAAGAGATGGGCTACACTATACTAAAAGGGGTCAGCATCTGACCTTTGTCATAATACTATAGTTTTGGAGAATCAATATTTTTCATTTTGTTATACATGAAGGCAAATGTCTTGCCATTCACCCAGAGACAGTGTTTAGAACCACTATTTAATTTGCTTCTTTGAAGGACATATCTTAACATTCAAATACTTACAGGATTTATCCTTGTTTAATAACCTAAAAAATATTGTGCAAGAAACTTTGTTTTCATGTTCAGTAGGTGGCTTTCCTTTAGTTAAAGGAAAAGTTGATGTTTTGAAGCAACTTCTACAGCCATTACATTATCAGATCTGGAATTCAATTCTTCTTGCATTATTTATGAAGTTACAAGGTATAGATTAAAGTCCAGTGGCTCTGGGGATCTTTCCACGTCATGTATTAATGACATCTTTGGGAAAATACATTTCAAATGCAATATCTAATAGGATGATAAACACCCTTTGTAATGAATTTTGTTACATGTCTCAGAGAAGTATCAGCTCAGAAGAGATGTCATATACAGATCCTGCAGTTAGGACACATCCTGTGAGACTCCTGAATATGTAGTTCTTCATTCAGCATGATACTTGCTCTCAAATGCTTTGCACAAAAATACATTCAGGACTAGTATACCTAACATTCAGTTTTCAGTAAATTTTTTTAAGAAAGTGGTATGTATGATTCCCTGGATACTCTGGAGAAACAAATGCATACACCCTCCAGAGCAGTTTATCCCACCTATTTAGGGCACTAACCTCCAGATCAATCACCCTGCCAGCTTTTTGTTGATTGTGTAGGTATCTCAGACATTATGTCTAAAGCTAGGGCAATGGGACAGTACCTAAGGGTCAAACAATCAAAGACTTTTTGGTGCCTGGGGCAGAGGTACGATATACTTGACAGACTTCACTTCTTGTGAAGGCTGAAGGAGAAACTCCCACCCATCTCACTGTACAAGGAGAGTTAGCAAAAGTAGGACTAAAACAGAATGGAAGAATTTACTGGCAAAGTTCCAGCAGCAAATTAAGAGAGACCTTAAGGAAAGAAATGAGCTGCTTAAATCAGTTCACATAAAATGCAAAGCCAAAATGAATTGGCAGGATTCTACAGATTTTATGTCTCACTGTGAAAATGGCTCTTCTTATACAGTGGACACATACATTGCCTATTGCAATACTTTCTGCCCTTCCTTCGAATCTGCACTTCTCCTTTCAACCATGATAAGGGTTTGGAAATGGGTGAAGGTTAACGTTTCAGGAAAGAGCAGATTCATCTTGGAATTCTGTGAGTTTTTTTCATTTTTAGTGCTGGATTCAAGCCTGAACTTTCATACTGATCTGGGTTTGATGAATGCCAGCTATTTTTACAGATGGTCAGAATTCTTTCCTCCATTTTTGCTTCTAGAAGTGTAGAATAAGTGACAAGTTACCACAGTACACACTAGAAAATCAGCATACTCCCTCAGAAACTCATGACTATCGAGGTAAGTAGTGATACATTCTATGAGTTCCTTAAAAGATCAATAAAGCAGGAATTAAGATTTGCCTTTATGGTTCTCTCACAGTTCTGTTAGCTTAACATTTCTTTTTTCAGTTTACTTTGTGCCAAGTATCAGTCTCCTTAATACTGCAGCATTAGAGCTTGGCAGGGCTAATTTGGAGCCATCTCTAGAATAACAGCTTTGTTCCCAGTTTATGAAAGGATTTTATTAAATGTGCCAAGGCTACTAATATAAGGCTTAACACAGCAGTGAGATTTCTTATGCCAAGATGTGTACTACAGTATTCAGATAAATTTTAGCTAAACATTGGAATTGTTTATTAGGAAAACTGCACTTCTTTGGTTCAAGCCCAGTTACATAAGAAGACAGTTTCAAGCATACATCAGTTTGATTTTTACTCTTCTGTTAAGTCTTAGCTTATAGCATTTATAACTAGTCAGAAATAGTGTTACAAATGTTTGAGAAACATCATAACAAAAACCTTTATTCATTTCAGCAACTTTCTTGCTTTTGCAATCATCCTGCCCTATGATTGTTGCACATTTCATTAGCAGTGCTAATAGGCAAGTAGGGATCCTTTTAAAGAGCCCTGTTAGATCAGTCTGAGTGAAATACATTACCAGTGTCCTTCTCTAATGCAGAAATTCACTTTTTCTACCCAACTGTGCTGTTAAAACACTGAAAACTAGAATACTCAGGAGATACCCAGGCATTGAGTATTTGGGGGCAGGAAACAGAGGAGGAAAATAACCCTGTTAACTATGCTTTATTTTGCTGGAAGTATTTGGTACCAGAGTTATAAGCACTACCTGCAAGTGTTCACACCCAGATCCTCCAAAAATGTGTGCTTCTGAAGTACGTAGAGAGCCCCAGCAAACATTCTCTTATTCTGAAAGCCTTGACTGATTGCAAGGTATCTACCACATCATCCACCATCTTCTTTTTTAAGGATGGGGGGAGGGGTAATTAAGGCTCTGGATCCATCAACTCTAGTACCTAAGTCTGACATCACTTAGCCCTTGTTCAAGGCAAGAGTACAAAGACAAGAACCTTAATGTATGTATCTTACCATGTTTATCATCTGCAGCTCAGAAGGTCCCATAGAGTCCTTCCACTACAGCAGCTCAAAATTAGTCTTACCATGAATCACTAATTGGAGATGCAATAACCATGCCCAAACTCTTACACAACAGCAGAACAGTTACCCTCACTTTGCCACATCTGGGGCAGGAAAACAGAGGGCTGGTAGCTCTAATGTACCACTCTCACCATCTGCAGTTCTAAATCACAGCAACTAGATCACAAGTTATTAAAAAAAAAAAACAAAAACCCAAACAAAAAACCAACTTAACTTATTCATCACTTGCAAAATTTTCATAAGAAAATAAATATTATATTCATATTTACCTTTTGGATTATAGATTTTTTACCGTGTCAGATTCTGGGACTTTCCCCAGTGATACTTTCACTTACAACACAGTCGGAAACTCCTTCTTACTGTCTTATCTCCTCTAGCATATAAAATCCACTCCAGCACAACTTCCTTTCTGAATCCACAGGTCTCTAGTGGCACTGCAAGTAATTGTTTTCTCATCTGGTATCCAATGGAGAGGTGAAGCATGGTTTGCCAGCAGCCTTTCAAGAGTATGAGAGCACTTTCTGAGGTCTGCTGAGGACAGTGATGATGGGGACACAACGGAGCATCCAAGATGACTGACTGAGACTGGAACTACATCAGGGTCAAAACAGTATTGTTCAGTATCACATTCATTGAGACTTGCAACATGAAATGGCATAGGAATACTGTCCAACTTTAAAGTAGATTTCTTCTGTTCTTCTCTTCAGCAACCCAGCTTATTTGTAGCACAGAAATAGCTTTGCATATGCAGCACCATGTGGTTAGCTTGAAGAAAATAATCTCAGAAGTGTGAGAACGGAAAAAAACAGAGTGCGTAACCATCACATTTGTTACTAAATGCATGTTCCTTCCAAATAACAACACTGAATTTGATTAGATAAATAGCATTCAGAGCAAGATGCAAAATGTGTAAGAAACTCGGTTAAGGTAAGTAAAACTAGAAATTTGCAAATCAGGACTAACCTTCATTATTCAGTCTTTTTAATTGCTTCACAAGAAAAAGAAGTACATGAAGAAGTTAATATGCAATAAAAACTCAAGCACTACTGTATGCCATTTCCAAAGATGAGCAGAGGGAAAGGAAACATCCCAGCAAAATACTCAGGTTTATCCCATTGACATTCTGAAAACCTTTGAATAAATTAATGCTTATTCACATAGAACATCACAGTATCAAAAATACACAGGTTTAAACTGAAGTGTATCTGAGGAACTGATATCTTTTAAAGAATCCATACATTTCCATCATTTAGTCAATGGAAGCATTGGAGACTGTCATTCAGGTGAGTCAAATAAGTTATTTAGGCGGCATTAAGATTTTAGACCTTTATAGAAGACATAGTGCAAGGGTCTCAAGACCTGCCTTGCCCTAAGCTGCCTTAAGACTGTGATGTCACTCAATTACAAGAAAATTCTTTATCACCTAACTTGGTTTAGCTTAGGATCTGTGAATACCACATGAGGTAAACTTCAGTATGTACTGCTGAACAGAAAGTTTTTTGTAGTAACTGAGATTTGAGGGCAATATTGAGGCACTTTCAGACTTTAGCTAGGATCACACATACCTGTATATGCAGACACACACACAGACACACTGAGACACAGACCCACAGACACAGATACACACATGACTTCACAGTCTTCCTGTTGAAAGACGCTGGTTACTCATCATGGCTTCTCCACCCCCAGTCTTCTTGAGAAAGGCTGGAACTGTTGTTCCCAGGGCCTAGAAGAATCCTAAGAAGGATGAGCACCACATGAGGGAAACTGAAGTAGATAGTGAGAAATCTGCTTGCAACAAATTATATTATTAATGAGACTCTCCTGTAATAACTACATAATTTGGACTTTGATTTGATTTAAAATATTTGACTAAGAAACTCACATGAAGTCCATTGTGAAAGGTGCATGTTTTAACCCACAAAAAGATTTGAAGTGTCTTCTTGACACTTCAGTCATCTTGAGCTATCCTGTTCTTCTTCAGGATTACAATTTCCACTGTTAAAGTACTTGCAGAGACTGACTCTCCTCAAGGTTCCTCCTTGTGCCTAAGTCAGTGTGTTTTATTATTGTGAAGAGGCTTTTCACTTCAGGAGGAGTCTCAAGCCAGTTGCCTCAGTACTTTTAAGGTAAGAGAGCAGGACATTTGAACTGCCTCTTGCTGTAACTTTATGTAAGTACAGACGCATGTTTAGCAGACAGGACACGTTATGTTTGCTCTGTATGATCTAAAAGCAAATTATTATTCTCTGGCTACTTTCTACATTACCTTGAAAAAACTTATTAACACTTGCACTATAAAAAGTTAAAAAGTCTTCAGACCTGGTACAGACACATCTGTATGTGTGACATACATTAAGACACAATCTTAATGTGTGAAAGGTGAAACTAAGTATTGGCCTCCTCCACTTCTAGTCTAATTAAGTAGAAAATTTCAAAGTAAAAAAGCCAAAACTTTATGTCATCAGAAACAATAACTTTTCCATTTTCAAACTTGCACACAAACCCTTCTGTAACTGTACTTCTATTTTTGGTTGATAACACCTGGTTTCTCTGAGGCCTAGGAGTGTTCCTCACTTGAAAGGAGAAAATGCCACTATATATCAGATAAACCCTTGGATAAAATAACTAGTCAAGTTCGTCACTTGACCTTCAAGCTTTAAAGTAATACAGAAATCTGCAACTTTTCTATTTGTCATGCTTATTCTTCTGTTTCACATATGTACCTGACTAAAAAGTAGTATTTCTCACTAGACATGAATGAATCAGCATGTATTTATTTTAATAGCAAGAAGAAACCTCATAATTAGCAACAAACATACCCTATATTTGTGCAAGGGTATTCCACGCTGCTGGCCCGGCCGCCCCGCGGTGCCCGGCGCTGCCGCCCGCCGGCGCCCCCCGCGCGGTGCCGGGCAGAGCCCCTGTAACCCCCGGCTGGTGGGGCGAGGCCCGGGCAGGGAGAGCGCTCGGCAGTTCCCTCCCGGCACAGCGGGCTCCGCCGGGGGAAGCCGGGGGCCTTTGGGGCCGGCCACAGCAGGGCAGGGCGGGGAGAGATCCCCCCGGCCCTGACACACACCGTGTGCTGCCCTGCCCCGCGGGGCCCTCCCCGGGCGGGGGGCACGGCCTGCCCGGCCCTGGGCTGCCCGCGGGCTGCCCTGCCCGGCCCTGCCCGGCCCTGCCCTGCCCTGCCGGGGGGGCTCTGCTCCGGGCCGGTCCCCCCCGGCCTCCCCCTGCCCGGCCCTGCCCTGCCCTGCCCTGCCGGGGGGGCTCTGCTCCGGGCCGGTCCCCCCCCGGCCTCCCCCTGCCCGGCCCGGCCCTGCCCTGCCGGGGGGGCTCTGCTCCGGGCCGGTCCCCCCGGCCTCCCCCTGCCCGGCCCTGCCCGGCCCTGCCCTGCCCTGCCCTGCCGGGGGGGCTCTGCTCCGGGCCGGTCCCCCCCGGCCTCCCCCTGCCCTGCCCGGCCCTGCCCTGCCCTGCCGGGGGGGCTCTGCTCCGGGCCGGTCCCCCCCGGCCTCCCCCTGCCCGGCCCTGCCCTGCCCTGCCGGGGGGGCTCTGCTCCGGGCCGGTCCCCCCCGGCCTCCCCCTGCCCGGCCCGGCCCTGCCCTGCCGGGGGGGCTCTGCTCCGGGCCGGTCCCCCCGGCCTCCCCCTGCCCGGCCCTGCCCGGCCCTGCCCTGCCGGGGGGGCTCTGCTCCGGGCCGGTCCCCCCCCGGCCTCCCCCTGCCCGGCCCTGCCCTGCCCTGCCGGGGGGGCTCTGCTCCGGGCCGGTCCCCCCCGGCCTCCCCCTGCCCGGCCCGGGGGCTGCAGGGCCGCTGCTCTCAGGCAGGCTCTCTGCTCTCTCCCGCAGCTCCGTGGGCCATTTCCCCCCCTCCTCAGCCGCGCTGCCCCCCAGGGGCTCCCGCCGGGGCTGCTCGGCCGGGCCGTGGCCAGCGCCGGGCCCGTCTGGCAGCCGGCGGCCACGGGCTCCACCGGGCACGGGGGCAGCGCCCGCGGCTAGGCCTGGCAGCCCCCTCCCCACGACTAAGCCATTGCCATGCAAACCCAATATCCACACTTTTCGTAACAGTTGAATCCCTGGAGCATTCTGTATGCAAATGCTTTTTTTGTATTCATTAAACTCATGCATACATTTGAAGTGATCCTAATAGGAATAGCTAAAAGTTATTTTTTTATCTCTGTTTTCTGGAGCTATACATCACATCGGATATCTGAATGAGATTATGAACGGAAGGTCATTGATTTTGTTGATGTGTTAATTTTTTTGTTCTCCTCATTCAACTTGTCATCTCACTGCGGATCATATGGTTTCAGAAGGGCCTGTTAACACCTTTTTTGTAGACACTACTGGAGTTCTGGGAGTACTTTTTCCTTGCCACCTTTGCTTCACCAGAGTATGCAGAGTTCTCCAGAAAACTCTAATCTTGAAACATGTTAAAGTAATGCATTTGCTGCCTCTGTGGTTAATGCAGACCAGACTGAAAGTCTCGACACATTTTATATACAATCAGAAAACTGGGCATAAGCCTGTGGTATTTAATTTTGCAGCAGTCTTTGATTTCTGAGTTAACCTAAAAGGTTTAGGAACCTGTGGAATATTACAAAGCTGCTAATTTTTTTACTTTTTACCTTACACATTATCCTTAAAAGGCAAGGAGAAGACAGACCTAAAAATGTTCATGATATTGTAATGAGACAACTGTCTGCTGAAGTAATGGGAAAGATACAAGGAAAATTATTGTATATACATTTGCCCACACCTACAGCTTTCCCAATGGCAGATTATTATTATTGTTGAGAAAAAATATAAGTAGGATTAAATTAATTCTGCCAGTTCTCTTTCCTCATTTTCATTTATTCAGTGTTCTTTTTACACACTTTGTTTGTCTGTAATAATTAGGAACGATCTATTATGTACCTTTTCTGTTTATCTCTGGCAAATTACCTTGTATCAGCAGTGATACGGAAATACAAATGAGCAGTATAAATCTTCTTGAAAATAATTCAGCATAGATGCATAAGAGCCCTGTTTATGTGAATATGAAACAAATGAGAAATATAAAGCCTGGGAGAAAAAAAATAACCAGAGTGAAGCTTTATGTATGTGATTTCTTAAGCGGTACAAGAACACTCAGAGGCTTGGAAGTCAACAATAAGTTAATATCTGATGAGCTTCTGAAGTCTTAAGATTATAAACCACACTTTTTCACTTTAGCAAAGCCACTGAGTTTTCTGACTAATAGTAAAAAAAAATCACAAAGGAAAGCAAATAAACCAGTATAAACTTACCTTTTATGATCTATGCTGTCCAAAGACAATGGTTCTGACATGAACAGTCTTAAGACAGAGAACGTTGTTTTCCAATTGCATCAAAGCACTTCAGATCAATCTCATGATGGTACCTCAAATAAGAAAACAGTTTTGGTTACTTGTAAGAAGGAGTTGCATCTTTTTTACTTACAGAGGCGTAGATTTAATGGCCATTAGTGTAGAATTTTGGGTTGGGGGGTGTGTGTGTGTGTGTGTTTAATCTGCATGTATACACAGAAACAAAGCCATTGCTAGCAGCAAGTCACCCCTCCGCCATCAAGTCTAAGAAGTAACTGTAAGCAAAGTTTCCTAGAGATGTTGGCGCAAAGTGTTGCAATTTTGCAGATCAGAAAACAGCTTAAGCGAGTGCACCAAGATACAATGACACAGTGAAGAAGATCAAGGCACAGAAGGAATTTTGGTTTTAAGTCCTCTTATTTCAAGCTGTACCATCAAGCAAACTGTTTAAGAGTTGTCTTTTTATAGTCAGTAGAGTACTTGAGAAGAAAGCTATCAAATTAAACTAGCTTAGGTTTGTCCTGTGAAAAATACAAGAAGAGGAACCTTCCTTCACAACAGGAAGATCATATAAAAAGCATATGATAACGATGTCTGTGAGGCTGGATTCGTGGAGGTACCACAGATAGCCTGCTACAGGATATCACTGGGTTGCACTATTTCTATGTGCTGTTCCTTGCAAATATGTTTATTGTTGTGTGGTATGACCTATGCCAGGACCCTGAACTATGCCAGGACTAGTACATCCTACATGGGGCCTTTACCCTCCATGTACTTGCTGGTCACGGGCCCAGGATTAGCACTGAAGCTTAGTGCCAGGGCTTCAGACCCTGCCTGAGCTACAGTTCAGAAGTGCAAGTCTCTAGCTCATGGCTGTGCCTGGCCATGGGTCCCCATGGGTCCAGGCATCCACCTGCAGGCTAGTGATTACTCATGGGATGGTGATTGTTTGCTGTGTCAGACTCTGGAAACTCAAGATTTTACTGTTGTTAGTTACACAGTCCACCTTTCTGTGAAGGTCATAAGCCTTTAGCAGACTGGGACTTGCCCTTTTGTCACAGTTGCCATGATTCATGGTTTGGCTTATTTGTTTAAAAAACATTACAAGGACTTTCAGGAAAGCATCATGTTCCTACTGGAACATTTGAGCTGGTCTCATGTTTTGCTCTTTAGCAGTTTATGGCTCAAATATGAAGCAGGGGCTAATAGCAGCATATGCACTCCTGTCTTGATTATTCAACAAATGTGATTTCAGGTCTTAAAACACTCAAAAATGCTCATTGTTTCATAGCAATGTGTAGTTTGTTATGGTTGCATTTCACTGGAAAAAAATATCTACATCCAAAGGTAAAGTGTTCTTTCCTGCAACTGTATGGATGAACTTTCTTTCCTTCCAGAGCAAGAAGACCTAAGGCACAAGTATGATAAAGAAAGGAGTGGCTCTACCTTACAAAAAATGGTATACCCCTTCCCAAGATTTGTGGAGTACTCACTATGTTTAATGACTAATTTGAGCTATAGTTGAATTTCATAGGGAGTGTATGACTTCTTAAAGTACTAAACTTTTAAATCAGAACTTTAACTAAAGGTTTTGATTCCTATGTTGAGTAGTCAGAGGCAAAATTTTAATATCGTTGGAATAAATTTGTAATTGAAGTAGAATCTTAATACCTCTTCTTAAGTTTGATGTTTATTTACTAGCTTACACATGCATATCTACGCACACCCCTATCTTTGGATAAAGGATATGTCAGCTGCATGTGAATTGATTGAACTCTGGCATTGAAAATTAATTTATTTCTATGGATTTTTTCAAGTGCAAATCCCCATGTACAGAAGAGATATTTATCTAGACTATCTAAACAATACTTTGGACACCAGATAAAGAATTTAAGAATGACAAGGTAAAAGCAGTCAAAGGTAAAATACTATGGACCAATGGATCACAGGGAAATCTTTGTTTAAAATTGAGAGCACAAAACCATGTCAACGTACCTTGCTTCATAAGTCTATGAACTAAATAATTCTCCTTCTCATCACCCCAGTTTCTAGTGTTTGATGAGTATTAATTTTCAAGATTACAATGTGATGGAAGGATACTTTTAGAGAATGGTAGCATAATTATAGGAAGTTCTTTCCTTATGCCAGAAGATACGTTTTATAAAGGAAGAAGATTTAAGACATCATTGGTGAAGTCAGTCAGCAAAGAGTCTTTCTGGGATTTAAGGATAAATGGGTAGACAATCAAACTGAAACTTAAACTAAACTAAGAGCGTATCTTGCTAATTAGCCTGTTGTATGAAAAGCTGATGAGGAGTGGTCAAGATGGAGTAATATGTTTCTTCCTGAAACATGAAAAGACATGGGGATTGGAAAAAAAAACAGCTGAACTGCAGAAGAAATTTTAATGAGAAAAATAACCTTCTTAAAAGAGCTGCAAAAAACCAATTCTTGAGGCAATTATGAATAGGATTTTGAACAACCTGCTTCATTAAACACTGATGGATGTGCAGGATGTTCCTCAGCAGTAAAATACACAAGACAACTGCTCTGCTCTAGGATTCATCAGACTTCTGTGGATGCTCTTGCAACTCCAAGACTTTGTAGTACTTCAGAAGATTAAAAGCTTGGTCTGCTGCAGGACAGTCAATGAAAGAAATACACAGAATATGTACTCATACTATTAGACTGTCAAATGATGTTAATTACCGAGCAATAACAAATAATGTTATGAAGCTAAAGAGAGGGTGCGTCAAAAAAGCCTTATAAAGCATCTTGGAGACAAGAACCATAAAGCTATTCTGTTTCTGTTTGGTATATGGGTCAGACTTCCATAGGTATACAGGTGTATAGAAAGTGTCAATAAGATATTATTTCTACTGTACCTAGAAAGAGAAAGGACGTACCTTCATAATTCTTCAGCTAAATAACTGATAATTTTTTTCAGGAAAGTGTTGGTCTAAGTGGAAAGATTTAAAAAAGAATAAATGACAAATACTTCATTGGTGTTTAAAGGTAAGAGAAGAGGAATAATGGCTGAAAAAAGCAAAACATGGGGAGGTGGCTGAGGATTTCTGTGGGAAAAGAATATTACGTTTTGTCAATTTTTCTTTTTAAAGAAATCAGTAATAAGCTCCTTAGAGACAGCAGCAGAGGAAGAAGTAAACTGTCTGAGGGCTGAAATTAATCATAATAAAGATTCTCCTGGGACTGAAAATGAGGCATCAAGTAAAATTAGAGAAGTTGTTGTTTACAAATAGGTAAAGGAGAACCAAAGACAGAAAGGACATTTTCTAGTGCAGAAAGGCAAGCTAGTTCCTGGATCTTTGAAGTGAATTAGCAGAGACCTTGCAGGCAGAGTAAATAGCCTTACAATCAATTAACCTTTCCTAATTAACCTCAAAAAAATGGTTAATTTATTACATTTACTATTCTCAATTAATGGACATACTATCTTGCAAATGAATTTGTCAAGTTTGTTTGATTTAAGTCTCAGGCTTTGAATTCACATTTTAATTTCGCTGTATTGGTGAAAAATGTGGGTATGCAAATGTAAAACAACATGGTTTGACGTTTAAAAGAATTTACCTGAAGAGATGTATTGCAGGAAAAAATGTTTATTATTTCACAATTATGATGGCAGATAACAAAATAGACACCTCTAAGAATATGAAAAGTACCTGACTATTTAAAAGTAGGATAACACATTACACTCTCAGATAATATTCTGTGATTAAACTGAGGCATTCTTTCCTTTTGGGCGTGGAGTGGTGGGGTGGTGGTGGTAAGTATGAAAAAGTATTATAAACATTTACTCAAGAAATACTGCTGACAACATTGCCTATAACACTTATTCTTTATTGCTGTTCACCTGAGGCAGTACACTTAAAGTTGTCAGGTGGCTTTCTATAGATCGGACACCAGACTGCATTGCTTCCCTTCAGCAAACAAGAGTCTTACTTTTGTGTATGGTTAGTTACTGAGTGACCTGGCCTTCTTGGACTTCTTTTTTTCCTTCTTTTCTGGTGTTAATGCATTGGGGATTTTTTATTTTGATGTAGTAATTTAGAGGAAAGTGATGTGGCAGATACCTGTTCTGACACCCAAGACTGCAGAAAAGGCAGCTCCCCTTCGTAAATCAGTGTAGTTAAGAGGGTTAAATGGTATACATTTAGATAGTCTGTGGCCCTCTGCTGGGATTTTATAACATAAAAACATCTGCATATCATACTTAAGAATTTTTGAGTTATGATTTTATATAGAGAGATCTTATACTGTCAGCCATACCTTATTGTCACGTATGGATGCTGGCAACAAGAATAAGTATTTCTGAGCAAAGCTTCTACATGCCCTTAAGATTAGGGAGAAAATAATGGATAGTATGGATAACACTTAAGTATCAACAGGATTTTATTTTTGAGGATTTTTTTATTTCCAGCAATATTTCACACACTACAGAGGAATCCAAGAAGCAAGGAAAAAAACCCGCAGAAGAGGTGGATCTGAAGAGAAGTTAAATACATATAACTCAGAACATCAGCGATACAGGATTTCACCAAAGGCTGGAAGATAAGAATTGAGGAGAAATGCAAAATTCTGTGAGTAAAAAGGACTACAAAAAAAAAAAAAAAAGAAAATATAAGTGATTCTATTTCAGTTAATTTAACAGACTATAGTCACTTTTATAATCTCATTTTTTTCATATTTGTTATTGTCACTATACGAAAGATGTTGACAAGTTTTCTTGCACATGACCTCACCTGAAAACAGTTTTTTCCTTTGAAAAAATTGGTCACTGTTCAGTTTTCTGAGAAGGAATGCATTAACGGGAAGCAACTTTTACAGAGGGTCCAAGAGCTCTGTTGTTTCTCTTTGTTCTATAGGCGGCCCATTAAACAGTGGCTTTATAATTTTATGAGAGTCTGAAAGAATGTTTACAGTTTTGGAAACAATGTTGATCAGCCTTCCAGGTTTTTGGATGTGAGTGAGAACAGGATACTTCCATTGACTACCTTCCTTGCCCAAGAGATCACTATAAGGTTCAGTTAACCTATAGAAATGGATGGAAACCTTCATTGAAATGAACAGCAACTCTCTCCCTTTGTACCTTTATTATTCTGATGCTTTTAATTTAAAAATTGTTAACAGAAACACAGATAAACCCATGTTAGATTACCTCTCTTGTTTCTGTTGAGAACTTTTGCACTACTTCTGATTTTTTTCATGAAAGCGAGATGGTAGGTTTTGTGTAATTTTTTTAATTTAAATAATTTTAAATGCAATCATGACTCAATTTGAATCCAGATGGAATTTTATCCATCCTTTTAACTTTACCCGATTGCTTCTTGTACAGCATGAGAAGTCATTGTCTTTTCATTTTATTACAGTCCAAAGCAAATCCCCAGTTTCTAGACATAATGAAGAGAAAATACCATCCTCTAATAGCTGTGGTACTAATCATAGGAAAGCATCGTGGCACAATCCTAAGCTTCTGCATGACCATGCAAGACCTGAGGTTAGCTGAGATAACCAGCAACACTGAAACCCTAGCACCACAGCTGTGCTGCTACCATTAAATAAACAAATAAGAATACACTTAGCTTCCCAGGTCCTTATTGCATCTCAGCAATTAAAGCAAGTAGTTTTTTATTGATCAGAATTGACCAGAAAGAAGTAGCTGAAACCTTTTTTGAAGTATCATTTTGCTGCACCATAATTAAAGTTTATGGCAGAAGGAAATAAAAATGGATACAAATTTTTTGAGTGCCAGGACTTGAAATTTCCAAACAGTTTGCATAACATCCTGGGTTTATGCTTTTGAAATAAAATTTTGTGTTCATGTTCACATTTTATTTTGAGATGTGAATTTAATAGTATTTAAGGATTTTAAAGAAAATGCCAAAATAAACAAAGGTATTCATGTCCACAAAAAGTCCAATATGTCTTCCAGCTGCAAAACACAACACATACCTGCAATTTCAATAATTATGTAGATTACTGGTTAAAAACAACTGTCTTTATAAATATCTGTATATTGCTGACAAAACAGTTTTTCCCAGCTGTTTGTGATAACAGGTCTCATTGCTCAATAAAGATAAATTATTACAGCTCAGTAGTCTGTCTTTCTCTCTATCATGCATACCAACTATAGCTGAATTAAGCTGTTTTTTCCACACATTTTTACACATTACCTGTGTTCTTATATACGTAACTATATGCCTTCCTATTGTTTTAGACACTTATTGTCTTATTTCTTGACTTTAAAAAGATCATCAGTGTTTTCAGTGCCACAATAGTACTTTACTCACATAATTCAAATATTTTTGTAACTGTACAAGCATGACATACAGTGAAGATCTAGAGCTTGATCTCCTTTGTGGCATTACACATGAAAGTATCTAGCTGGGGATGGGAAGGCATAGTGTTTTCAAGGGTCATAAAAATTATTAAGATGATCCATCAATATAAGCAAAGTGGAGTGGAGCAAGTTTTTCCTTTTAAGCTGAAAATAAAATTTACTTCTACATGGAAGACCCAGGTCAAGGCCTATCCACCTCTCCTGTCCCATTTAAGCTTTTGCAATGGATGTAAAAACTCAGATGATGAGAAGTGATCATAACTCTAAGTCATATACCCAAAATCAATAATCATTTTCAGAAGATCTTGTCTGAAAGCCTACAAACCTTGGATACAACTTTACAACAACAGTTATCCAGAGAAAACTAGTTCAATTTAATGGAGATGGTTTTCTTTTTAGAAACAATTGTCAACAGTTTCATAAGAATTATTCTCATGAGGAAAACAACACAAAAGAAAACAAAAAAATTCCACCCTCTATTGGGAATTATTCTCACGCCAAATTTTGCATAGCCCTTTCAATCTCAGAACTAGCTAGAATGATTTACTGAACTCTAGGCAACAGAGTGTTAGTTATTGTCTTTAAATCCAAACACCTAAATCTGATTTTCCTCTAATCTGAGTTCTGTTTTTTACAGAGAAAAACATCTTGATAAAGGGATTTGAAACTGAAACCATGTCTCCTCTTTATACAGTTACTGCACTGGAGCAATGCCTGTGTCATAACCTTCTGCTAATGTGCAGTGATGACTGCAGCCAGCCATCATTACTTTTCCATTTCAGGAAGAGGCAATGCTACTGTGTTTTCAAATAGCAGAGGCAAATAATATTTTCTATGGGAAAAATTATTCTCTGGGAAAAAAAATATTTTTTGCAATCTTATACCTATCTCTGTAAATTATGCTAGACATAGATTTTCCAGTATGGCAGAGTAGTACAGTTGACATGTAGCAGCTTTATTTTCTGTCCAAACTTAAGTTCCTCTAGAAAACTTTATTTTAAGGATGGCCTAACCATAATTTTAGAGTATCATTTATCATAGTTTTCAGTTAGTTATTTGAATTATCTTAGAAGAAGGATGCAATTCGTTATTTCCACCCCCACCCCAACCCCCCCAGGAATGTTGCGTTCTTATTGTGCCCTGAAACAATCTTTACATGTTGGAAGAGTGAGTAATGTCAGATTTTATGTCTAATTGTGTTAGTATGTGCAATTGTTACATTCACATTTAAAAATATACTGTTAGATGGCAGATGTAACAGTACCCCTCTAAGACCTGTTTTAGTGGTCCAGTTCCAAATGTACCACTCAGGTACAGGTATCCAAATGAATATGCATTCCGACTTTGACAAAAAAGAACTTTTTCTTCTGCAAAACACTAAAAGGGTTTCCTAATTTCATTGAGAAGGGGGCTTAGCTTGTTGCGGGAATTTGATACATAAAAATCCAAGTGAAACTGGATAGTCAATTATAGATGAGAAACTGCAGACAAATTGCCCAATTGGACATTGACTCTCTAATTTTGAAAAAGATGATGCTCAAGGCCATGTGGAGGGTAAGGCTTATGTACCTGTATGACTGAGGAGAGCTTCAAGTTGGGGTTTTTTCAGGTTTTATATTCAGAAGTGCATCAGAACTGTAGCAATGGCAATGTCTAATGTCTAATGTCTAATGCGAAGAAGTGTGTAAGTGTTCACTTTGATCTATCATTACTTGCTGCAGCATTCACAGTATGACAGTCTTTGTTTAGTAAAACTGTGCATACTGTGAAAGTAACTGCTTGTGCCTCCAAACACGATAATATCTGGCATAACTGTTTGCTTTAGATGCAAAATTCTCTCTATTACATGTCTTTACAGTAATCCTTTCCAGTGCAATTTGATTGAGTTCAGAATCTAGGTGCATATTATATGGTAAATACAGGCAACATAGATTCTTTTAACTATTCTGGATGTTAGAAAATAGAATGAACTGCTGGATATGCCTCATTTCAGCAGATCTAGAAAGCCATTTTAATATGTCATTGCATTTGTAGCATTTCTTAGGATGCCAGCTATGACCTTAGAATGAGTTGGTCTTTTAAATGGTTTTGTTTCAAACATCTTAAAAATTTTGTTATAAATGTCAAAAAAATGTGACAAGCAAAAAAACATAGTGAATTATTTTTCTCATACTTAATGTTTTCCAGAAAAGGTAAAAAGCCCTGATCTTCAAAATGACAGCCAGCAGTTTAATAATTCAGAAAAAAAAATATCAAACCAAACAAACAAAAAAACAAAACAAAAAATCATTTCTGTGAGGAAGACTTGTTCAGAACCCAAAGGTAAAAATATATGGGTTCATCACAGCCCTGACACCAAACTGATGGCCAGTACTGGCTTACAACACCTTGTTGGTGATACTTAAAAAAATAGAGGCAGTTACATAATCTAATAAGGAAGGAATATAAAGTAAGGGCATACTAGTAATCCCCATAACAGTAAGTGACTCTTAATGAAGAATTTAGTGGCAATTGGGCAATTCAAAGTTAGAACTGCTCTTACAGAGACATGTATGAAATGGTTTTACAACTGTCAGGAGTTATGATGTGATGTCTTCCATGTTCCCTATGGAATCTTTCCATTGCACATCTGGAATCTCATTTTTTCATGAAAACCAGAGGAAGGTATTTTCTTATCCCAATGGTGACATCCTGTATTTTGAGTAAGGGAGACGATGACCCTACTTCCTCCTATTCAGAAGACACTCAAAATTCATCCCCACATTTCAAATAAATTTTCTGACAGTAAAGTTGTCCATGTTGAGCTGAATCTCTGTTAGTTCTCCTGTTGTTCTTTACATACCCAGGCAAAAAACAGTGAAACCCCAAAAAGTGATGAATAACTGGTAACGCATAGTCATCAGCCAGGTGGTAGGAGGCCAAGCTTCAAGTTCACAAGCCAAATCAGACAGAACAGGATTCTGCATAACTATCCCCATCATCATCAAAAAATGTCCTAGTGATTTAAACTTACCATGTCAACCACAGAGATATCCAGCTGATCTACCACTGCTGATCTTCCAAGCAATGTGACATTAGCTAAGGAATTAATAAATCGGACACTGGATTGCAAATTCAGCAATATTGTAGTTAAATAGATTTAGGTATCATACAGACAAAAATACGCTAGCAGTACATTTGTCTAGTAGTTGCTCACTAAAAATGAACTCGGAGTATTCTGGGATAGAACAAATACCAGAGCAAATGACCAGGAATCATTACTCATGTTGCTACATCTCCAAAATCTGAAAGATAGGATTTAGGTTTTCTCTTTAACCAAATACAAAAGTAATGAACTAGGTCAAAATTCAGAAAACAAAGTCCTTGTAATAATATTTTTTTATATTTCCTTCATAAGTTATATTCAGTAGTGTACTTTAATAGACTACCTGTTACATTGTAAAAAACCCACATATATGCTTTTCATAATGCAAGAGTTTTATTTAATTTTTAAATGCAAGATCTCAATAGGCAAGTACTCCAAAAATTAGAGTTCTACGTGTTCCCACTAAAAAATAAAAACAAATATAAAAAATTAAAGCCTTAGTCTTGAAAAAATTGTAGACATCATTTGACTTATTATAACTACTATACAAATTAGGACTTAAAATTTGACAGTTGAATGACATACCAGTGCTTTTTATTTTTTCAGCAGGGGGAGGCCGGGGGGGACCGGCCCGGAGCAGAGCCCCCCCGGCAGGGCAGGGCAGGGCCGGGCAGGGGGAGGCCGGGGGGGACCGGCCCGGAGCAGAGCCCCCCCGGCAGGGCAGGGCAGGGCAGGGCAGGGGGAGGCCGGGGGGGACCGGCCCGGAGCAGAGCCCCCCCGGCAGGGCAGGGCCGGGCAGGGCCGGGCAGGGGGAGGCCGGGGGGGACCGGCCCGGAGCAGAGCCCCCCCGGCAGGGCAGGGCAGGGCAGGGCCGGGCAGGGGGAGGCCGGGGGGGACCGGCCCGGAGCAGAGCCCCCCCGGCAGGGCAGGGCAGGGCCGGGCAGGGGGAGGCCGGGGGGGACCGGCCCGGAGCAGAGCCCCCCCGGCAGGGCAGGGCAGGGCCGGGCAGGGCCGGGCAGGGCAGCCCGCGGGCAGCCCAGGGCCGGGCAGGCCGTGCCCCCCGCCCGGGGAGGGCCCCGCGGGGCAGGGCAGCACACGGTGTGTGTCAGGGCCGGGGGGATCTCTCCCCGCCCTGCCCTGCTGTGGCCGGCCCCAAAGGCCCCCGGCTTCCCCCGGCGGAGCCCGCTGTGCCGGGAGGGAACTGCCGAGCGCTCTCCCTGCCCGGGCCTCGCCCCACCAGCCGGGGGTTACAGGGGCTCTGCCCGGCACCGCGCGGGGGGCGCCGGCGGCCGGCAGCGCCGGGCACCGCGGGGCGGCCGGGCCAGCCCGCTACATAAAGTAATTTTTCAGCCTCATCCTACAACACAGACTTTGCAGGCTAAGCTTACTACTCTCAAACATCTTTCCAGTCGATCTAGGCTCACTTCAGGAACCCAAATGCCATCACATGAGTAAATAATAAATAGTGAAAACTCACACTGTAAGTACTTAACCACACATGTCAACTTTAAAACTATCTCATGAGTGGAAGAGAGTGTGGTGTTCTTCAGACAGTTTCAGTCTCCAAAAAAAAAAAAAAAAAAAAAAAAAAAGCCTTTATGAATTAACCAGCTACAAAATCTTTGACACTAATTCTTTGCCACTCAGTCATAAGACTTTAAAATTTCCAACTCAGTTTCCTTCTTTAGAGTCAATAATACATCTAGTATCTGAGATACATAGATATTATAAAGAAGTTTATTGGGGTAGGTATTTATCTGCTTATATATTTTTCAGATTTCCTTTCCTTGCTAGATGCATGCCCCACTCTTTGTCAAAAACAGTTCTTTGAAAAAAAATCTAATTTAAATTTAAAATATATGATACCACTACAAAATTATTGGAAATCAATTGATGAACGCTTTCGCTTATATTTAAGTGGAAAACTATATAAAGTCGGATAAGAAAATAAAAACAGATACTGATCTCAGAAATTAATATTTGTTGAATCAAAATGAAAAACCTCAAACACAACACATCTTGGGATGTTTTCTGTATTTTTTTAAAACTACCTTCATGATTTATATACTAGACATGTGATGTATCCTTGGCATTATAGCTGTATTTAGCTAAGTAACTAATTAAAAATACAGAGCTAAAGATATGTATCCTGTATTTCACATTGAACTGAAACATATAGTATTCCATTGACATGGATTAGATTTTTAAATCCAGTTATTAGCAAAGTGTCTTCACTTACATTTGATGGCCATTTTTCATAAGATAATTATCACTGCTTACATTATTGCTGCCTCTGTGTGATGGAGGATAGAGTTTAACCTTATGTTCTAGGACCTAAAGAAAATAAGTATCTATTAATATGGAGGAAAAAAGGATACTGGGAAAATATACTAGTACATTACTGACAATACACTGCAATTCGGACTACTAATGAAACCAGCCTCCAAATACCCACATACCACAGCAGTCTGTATTTGTTTCAGTTCCTTAGGTAAATATCTAATTAATTTGCACTTCAAAGACCAGAGTAATTTAAAACTCTCCTCAAACTTAAAACAACAGTAGTAGATGCAATTTCTCTAGTGTGAAAATATTGTTGCCTTAAGAATTAACATGAGAAACTCTAGTGTACTTACAAAGAGAACTTTAGCCACTTTCACATTAAAAAAACTTCCATTTAAGCTACTGATTAACTAACCTTAAAATGCTACCTTACTGTTCACAGGTTACACTGGAATATGACTATTCATATAATGGGTTCCCATTTTTAATTTTTTTAGAAAATTCATTTCTGATTTGAAGCTTAGTCTAAGCAGATTATTTTCTTTTAAATCATTAAGCAAAAATATTAAGTGTTTTACATTATTTGGCAGAAAATATAAGACCAATTAAAAAATACGACATTTTCTAAAGGTGAACTTGTGCCTTTAAGATATTTAAATCTACCTCAGTTTTTGTATTACTGGTAGTAACAGTGACTAAATTGCTTATAGTTCTTAATGCTGATCAAGATAATCAAGACATAAAAAAAGGTTTTTGAGCTACTCTAGTAACATCTTTAACAGACCTATTTTTTTTTATACAAAGGAGTTTTGTATAAACAGGCTGTCAAACATATGCTATGTCTCAAATGGGTGTGTGTGTCTGCGTTGGTGGTAGGTGGTAGTGGTGGTAAGCTTCCCGCATTTCAATAACAGGTTGGTCTGGTGTATGTGATTCTATCTTGGTTATTAGCTAGATATTTAATTAAGGGTTGATATTCTCAAGTGGGAAACCTATTTGAAGAAGACAAAGACTGTAACTTGTCAAGTAAATAAAAATGCAAATCACCCCCTTTTCCTGTACTCATCCAGAAATTGTCTCATTAATGTTACAAATTAAACTGCAGAAATCTCTCTCTTATATGTGGAAAACCAGCAAACCACATATTGATTTTTTCATTTATCAGACCCAGTACTCGACTTCTGAAATGTGTGACATCAGATCACAAGAAAAACTGTTGAGTGCAAACAAAAGTTAACAAACTTAAAGAGATCGTAATGTTGTGCATGATACATTAATTTTTTCTTGCTGCCAGTATAACCAGACTAGGCATTTGGAGTTTTAGTAAGTTTTAATTTTAAATTCATGGAAAAAATATAGGGAAGAGACCTACACTATAGCTTGAAAACTAGGTATAAGGAGTCAAAGCAAAGGTCTGTCTTTCCCAGTGTCCTTGACAGAGGTGAGTAGATGATACTTACATGAAGGGTAAGAACAAAAGAAGAAGAACAAAGAAAGACCCTGTCACCCTTGGCTCCCCAGCCCTTCAGGAGCTGCCAGCCCCTCTACTCCCTGAGATCGGAGTGTGCCTCATCCCACTTGAACAGTCCTATCTGATCACATCTTGTGCTACAACAACTCTAGGTCCCCAGAATCCCACTGGGAGCTTCACTGAGCTGGGAGATATGCTTATGAGAACCTACTCTTGCGTAGCACAAGGCAGGTCCCCTTTCTCCAGGTGAAGAGGAAAGCGGGGAGGGTATTGGATGCTCCCGTAACAAAAAATTCTGAACACAGAATACTGTGTTTACCTATGTGCTTGATCTAGCTCCATAATAATTTGCGTCAACTTCTGAAGGCAAATGGTGTTTTCTCTACTTTGGAAATGCACTTAGGCCTTCAGGACTGATCCTAAGCAGTCTTTAATATATTTCCTACTTGGAGCAGAAAAACAAAGTTAAAAATGGATTCAATGGATATGATCCATTAAGAGTTCACAAATTGATTCTCTTGTGTGTGTATATATAACTTCTATTAATCACAATTAAATATAAATCTAAAAACTTATGTTCCAATTAGCTTATGTTTTTAAGTATTGGCTCAATCAGGCAAGAAATATTAATCTGCAGATTTCAAGAACTGGAAATAGCAGCATAACCTTAAAAGCAGACCCATAACAAAAAAATCCATACTCAAAGAGTTACCATTGAATATTCATTACATGTTTTTCATTGGTACAAATATTTTTTATTCATTTATAGTTTAGAGTTTCAGCTTGACTTTGATAATTTTCAATAACTATATTTTTCTAATTGAAACACATCTAGAGGAAATTTTGAAACACAATTCTGAAAGGGTCAAAAAAAATATTTTGTTTTAGAAGTATCAGCTTCTACTTCAGAACCAGCCTACGCTCACTTCCTAAATGAAGTCTTCCTTGGGCAATAGATTGAAATTCTAAATTAAAGATAAAAATTGAGCAGTATATGAAACATATTAGGTCAGAACATGAAGTGATCTATGATTAATATGAATTTGATTTTAAAATTGTCGTGCTACTGCTAAT
Source organism: Falco biarmicus (assembly GCF_023638135.1). Taxonomy (NCBI): domain Eukaryota; kingdom Metazoa; phylum Chordata; class Aves; order Falconiformes; family Falconidae; genus Falco; species Falco biarmicus. The sequence continues at coordinate 3,249,570 of NC_079311.1, read as the reverse complement.
GGAGTAGCCTTAATAGGAGGCCATTCACACTATGCTACAGATGCCAATTCTTATTGCTGATTACCCGACCTCCTTCAAAGGTTATTTATGCCTATATATTTATATCTTCTTTCCTGAAAATCAGGTGTTTTGCCTGCCAAGTAACATAATTTGTCATGTTGTAGGCATTCGTGGGTTTTCCCTTTTCATGTCACAGACTACCTCCTCCAAGGCAGCACTGCTCATCTACTGCTGCCACTACATCCTCACATCTGCTGATGTACGTGGCTCTTCAAATATGCCACATCGCAGTCCATGACAAAAGCTTCCAGTAACTACTGCGGTCCAGAATCAGTTCTGTCTGGTGTAAATTTATCAGACAGTATAATATAAAGTGCAGAATCTTTAATTCCTTTAATGTACTAATAATGCATCAGTCCTTTAATACATCAAGAACCTTGCTTAACTCATCTATTTTCAGAAGTAATTTTGATTTTTGATTCTTATACTGAGCCCTCCAAGTTAAACTTTTACTTCCAGGTTGGAGCTCTCTGGGATGTTCTGTCAAAGATTTATATACTGAAAATATAGCTTCTGCAAATTTGAAATTCACATTGGAGAAAAGTTTTGTTTAATGTTTCTTCCCTAGACTGTGAAAGACATTTTTGGGGGGTAACATAATTTCTACATATACATGGATACAATCTGGGGGTGGGGGGGGTGGGGGGGTTTTTTTTGTTTTTTCCCTTTTTTTTCAGATAAAGATAAAAATTATTTGAAATGTTTAAGTTTTCAATCCCTCCTACTATTTCTTGGCTGTTTTTCTGGAATACTCAGTCATGTAATGCAGATTAGTCTGTCCTTAAGTTATTCTCTACAAGAGAATGGAACTTTACACAAAATAACTATTCAATTGTATAGGGGAAAAAAGTCAAGCTCTTAACATTTCTTACCACCTCAGGGCAAGAAAAAGACCTTTAAAATTAAGCCTGGGCTGTTCAGGCAAAGCCAGAATTTTAAATTAATTGGACAGTTTCAAATTTAGCTTATGTTAGAGCGTGTTGGGCTGGTACAATCCAAAGTGCATGTCATGCATTGGGCGCTTCTGGGTGACCCTGCCATGTTTTCTTTCCAAATACTGTTGGCGGGTTTCCAGGCCATGGAAAGCAAGATTCAATGCACTTTTCCTTCGATCTAGAGTCCAGACAGAGTCACATTCAAGACACTGAAATGTGTCTGTGGAACAACACTTTTAGATGCATCCAGAGAAGCAACAGAACCAAAGATCTATGAAATATTTCTTCCTGTACCCATGTTAGAGGGATGGTTGGCATGGTGTAAAGAAATCAGAGTTACTAGGCCTCATACATCAAGACCACGTTTAGACCTTCCAAAAGGATTCATTATTTTAATAAACAGCACAGATGCAAACTGTGGTTTATGACCTAAATGAAATTGCATGGACTGTCCAGTTACTTTTAGAGTATTTTGAAAGCAGAAGTAAATATGAAATTGAAAGAAATCTTATGATAGAGAAATTTTTTATTTATAGTTAAATACTTGTATTCATTCAGGAATTACTTTTAAAATGCAAATCCCTACTTGCAGCATTTCCAGATTTTGGAACTTCTAAAGAGAAAATGGAAGGAGATACTAACATGGACTAAGATTACATTTCCAGAGAGTGTAGATTTTTGCATTTATCTCAAGTTTTTCCTTCTTTTAAAAAAGAAAATACAGTAAATCCAAAATTCTGTAACCTGTTCAGTAGGCGTAGAAGACAGTAAAGTACTCCAGATGCTTTCAACTTTCGTTTTCATCTCTTTCTTTTCAAAGTATAGCGTTTTATATTATAACTTCATGTTTTCCAACAGTATTGATGAAACATCAAATATACTGGTATACAAAGCTAGGCAGAAGGAAATTGCTGTGTCAAGTTGTAACACCTTCTCAAGATTAACTTATTAAGGGTTCTTAGGCTTATGCAAAAAAAATGCATGCAGTGAGTTTGAATTGCAGATATTTGTAGCTGCAGTTAGACCCTTGATATATCTGAATAAACAGAAAATGTCGTATTAATGTGCAAGCCACATTTCATACATATTGATGCACCTAAGTATATTGCATACATGCAGAAGATCTATAAGAAGCAAAGCTATACCCTTAGTTGTATTTGAACTGCGCAGTATTTACTAGTTCATTAGTTTTCAGATTAGATTTTGTTCCGTCTTAAAGAAAAGGGTTTTTACAATAATTTTTCACCTAAAGGAAATAAAAAGACCTTGTATGATATTCAGAGCAGATATTCTCAGTTTGGATCAGTGAATCTAACATGAGATGTTCTGCGAACTGAAGATAAAATTGAATAATTTTACATGATTGATGCACTTCAAATTTTTGGTGTGGCAAGTGTACATGTTAAAGATCAGATATATATTTCTCGCCACCATTAGGTTTTCAAGTCATAGCAATGGGCAAAACGAGAATTAACAACAGCAACAAAAGCCTCTGCTACAAGCAGAACCAGATTCAGAAAAATACTTGTATTCCCAAATGGTCCTAGACCTGAATCCAATATTTCGCTAAGCCATTGGTTGCACTTTCCGGTGAATGTTAAAAGACTGTAATGGTTCTTAGTTTGGCCAGTAAAATACTCCAGACACTAAAATCCTGATAGACGTGGCAGTGCTGAGCATCTTATGGAAGGATAGACCTTGACCTCGCAAGCTACCAGAAGGTAGCTAATAGTTTGAGTTCTTCATCTCCAGTGCATTTCCCCAGCAAGTGGTACATGCACATTATTTTTATTCCTCTCTGTACCCCCCACCCCCGCACCCCCCTTCTCTTTTTGAAGAACTTGGGTCAATTACCTTCCAGATTGCTGGGAACTCTCTAGTCATCAGGTTAAGCCTATGGGGGCACAGCATCCTCACAGTTCTTGCCAAAGGTGCTCACTTTCCATGGAAATGTGATATCACAACCTACAATATTTTGTGAAGCAGGAAAATGGCACCTAATAATTTCAAAATTATAATCAGCCTTTTATTTTCAGTCTTTCACAATTACTATGCAACTGTTTTGTGTTGCACTGCTTCAAAGAGAGAAACCTACTATACTTGTAAATGCTATCCAAGAAGATGGATACCATCTTATAAGATGGTATTTAGGCTCAGTTCCACGAAGGGGTAGCAGTGAATGCAAAATTCCTTAGGCAGAAGACGGAACAAAATTCAAGGCTTAATGAAGGGTAAACCTTGGGTGTTGTGTTGGAAAAAAAAATCAAATTTTTGTCTTTGTGGAATCAGTGCACTGTTGTTCAACGGAGAGATCCACAACCACAGACATTCCAGACAAGTCTTTAAACACAGGCTGCTTGTACCCTTTTTTGTTTATGATGTTTTGACTGCTTACAGAGGATGGCTATATGACTTCAGAAAATCTGATGTGACAAAAACACAAGCTGGGTAATATATATTATTTTTCAATTATCACTGAACAGAAGATAAAATTGAAACAAAAAATGAGTACCAGATAGATATATTTTTGGTTTTCTCCATGTCTATTTTAACACAGCTCATCTTTCAAACCTCCATAAGTTTTGATAAAACACATGCATCAACTGATGGTAGTGAATTAATTTGAAGATCTTAATTTTAATTAAAGTTGTTCTTCCTATATTTATATTTTTTGCCTATAACAGAATCAGGTCATTCAAGTGCAGTTACGTTCAGCTTTGACAGCTCAGTATTATAATTATACAAATGTTGCATTAGAATACTAGTTAATTCAAAACTCTTACTTGTGAATTGTAGTCTTGGGAAAAAGCACTAAAGCCAGCAACTGCAGATGTTCATACACACTATACTTCTAGAAATAATAAAGGACTCCTTGTCTCTTGGGTACCACTTTGAAACCATGGATTATGGACTTTTAAAATAAAAGTACAACTTCAGTACCTATAAAACCTAAAATCCCAAATTTTGGAGGCTAGGTGAGTTACTGATGTTGAACACAAAGTGGCCTACACATACATAATCTACACCATAAATTACCTACATCACAAGATGAAAAACTTGTAATTGTCCATCCTTTTTTTTTTTTTTTTTTCATTTTAAACAAAGACTGTTGCTGTATTAATGTAATAAAAGCATTAACCTGCGTATAATGGCTGGTGACTTTGGGGCTAATTGTTATTATTGTACCATTATTCTACGATACATAAATGCAGAACTTTGGGGTGAGTTGAAAGGAATTTAGGTGAACATAATATGAACTTGTTGTTCTGAGACTTGACTCCAATAAATTAACTAGGAGACAGATTCTCAAGGGTATTTAGGTACCACTAGAATGGTACCTAAATCCCACTAATTTCACTGAATTCAGAAGTAATGGATATATATATAGCTTTGCGGATATGAACCTAAGTAGAGCAGAGCCAAATGTTAGCAACTCCATTTAAAAAGCACTGTGTTGTATGAATAATTCCCCTGAAGGAAGCTGAACAACTTTTTGAATAAACTGTTATTCTATTTGAATAACAGTATTGTAATCTGGTCCTTTTTGATTTCATCCTATTATCTGCTATAATGAAAGCAGTAAGGCACACATGACAGAATGTTGTAAAAGTGCTTTCAGCTGTAGCATGGTTGTGTTACATACATTATCAGTTGATTTTACAGGATCACTACTGATGCAAATAGAGATCCTTTCCCTCTCTTTTGAAGGCTTCATAAAATATCAACAACAGAAACAAAGTCATGAATGGAAAATGAACAAAAAAAAATTATAAAAACAGTTCTGAGGCTAAAAGAATACAGTTTTCCTATTTTATTCTATATTGTGTCTATTTACTATTACTAGTAGCAGTACACTGTAGTTAGAATGTAAATTAACTTGGCTCAGCCCCAATTTCTTTTAAGACAGAAAACACAAATAAAAGGATGAAATAAGTGTAAAATGTAATCAGCCTTTCTCCCACTGATGACAGCAAACCATGCCATTACTTTGCTTTTTCATTTGGTTGTAATAATGTGTAGAAAGCATCTCATTAAAGCTTAAAGTGAACCATAATCTTACAGGAACATTTTATAGTTGATCACCTCTCTTTGTCTAGACAGTGTTTTCTATAAGGCCTTTGAAAGTGATCCAATAGCTAAATCATTTTTATAAAGCACGCATGCCATATATACATTACAGCTTTTTGACAGACCTATAAAAAATTAAAGTCAATTAGTAACCCAAATAATTGTTGAGTGACCTTTAGCACGTCGTAAACCTAGATCTGCTTGCCATGAGATGTGACTATCCTTTTCTAAAGCTATAATGAATGATTAAATCACTGAAACTATTGTATAGAAAATAAAAATGTAACTAAATTACTATGAATAGTTATGTGTTACATGAGTAAAATGCATATGTGTGTGTGTAAATAGTTAGATGAAGTACCTAGGGTTTTGCCACACCTCTTAGCAATCGGCTTGCAAAACTACAGATATTCAGACATTTTTAAGCAACTATTGATGTAAGAAGACTTAATCCGTAAAAATACAAGATACAGAATCATGGCATGGTCAGTGTTGGAAAGGACCTCTGGAGATCACCCAGTCCAACCCCCTGCTGAAGCAGGTCACCTACAGCAGGTTGCACAGGATCGCATCCGCAGGTTGGAATGTCCCCAGAGAAGGAGCCTGCACGGCCTCTCTGGGCAGCCTGTGCCAGCGCTCTGCCACCGCCAAGGCAAAGAAGTTCTTCCTCGTATTCAGGTGGAACTGCCTGGGCTGCAGTTTGTGCCCGTTGCCCCTTGTCCTGTCACTGGGCACCGCTGAAAAGAGCCTGACCCCGTCCTCTAGGCACTCACCCTTAAGATATTTGTATATATTGATGAGGTCCCCTCTCAGTCTTCTCCAGGCTACACAGGCCCAGCTCTCTCAGCCTTTCAATATCACAGCCAATATAATGAACAGCAAAGATGGGAGTTACGTGTCTTTCTTTCGGTTACACACATCCTCTGTGTCATTGATAGTGCCTTCTGATAACAGCTGCACTTTTTTTTTTTTCCTTTTTTTTTTTTTTACCTGCATAAAAAATCTCTCCTGGCAGCTGCAGGACACTTGGGAATTCACCCTGTGTATGAGTGACAGTGTGAATGTGTCTTGTCATCTTGGTGCAAATATGATGCTCTCAGCTGTTCATTTTTTCTCATTTTGATCTGGGCAAGGTAGAAACAGGTGTTGTTTTATAAAGCTGCACCCTTTCCCACTCATATCAGTGCTTTTCCATTCCTGAAAACGAGATATCTCTGACATTTTGCTGGTTTTTGGTCTGAGAAGTGTGCTTTCCAGAAATGATCCCTCAGTTTATCCCCAAAAGAAAGATGAAAACATAACTCTGCCTGTAATAGCATTACAAGATTCAGCCCCAGAGCCTGTTTTCATAATAGGTCACGTTCTTCCCTGCCCCCCCTTACATTTTCTGCAAAGGCTGTGTTGCTTCTTTCACTACACTAGGCCCTCAATTCTCCGCCACAAAGCGAGAATTAGGCTTTTGAAAAGCCACAACAGACTTACAGATCGCTTTCTAGCAAGGGTGGGGAGGGGTTTATACAGTGACCCTTTGTAAAAGGGCACTAGATCTGGGCGGAGGAGGACCCAGTAGTGCCTAAACCCCATGATGGAGACATGGTGGTGAGCGTGTCAGCTGTGCTTTAGGGCCACAGCAAAAAAAGCAAAGTGGGAACTCAACTGATAACAAGAAATGCTGTAACACTACATATTATTCTGCCAAACCTGTTTTGTCAGCTTCTTCAGGCACAAGCTATCTAAGACCTGTGTTAACACAGAGCCAACTGCAATGAGGATTTATTTATGTTTAGAGTATGGACCGTTCTGCAACAGACATGTTTGATCTTTGACTGTGTCTCTCCATGTTCAGCACTTCTATTGACAGATTCCTGAGCTAGAAATCATGCTGGAACATGATTTTCAGCTGGACTTTCAAGTAAGTTCATTAACACATACTGAAACCTGAAAATAGCAAAATCATTTCCTAATGATAAGATTCTTTATGCACAGAATTACTTCTGCAGTTGCTCACCAGGTGCTAACTCACAGCTTTGTGATTTTACTTTCAGTGTCCTCTGATCATTTAAAAGCTTTGTTCTCATCCAGACCAATGACCTTCAAATTATTGTGAGTCTTTCCTGATTCTCTTGTTTTTCCACATTAATTTGGGGTGCAGAGATAACAGTCTGGCCCGCATTGTAGTCAGAGGAGTATTTATTATAGTTGCTGAAACTTTGCATATTTTTTCTTTCCTATTCATTCTTCTGTCCTGAATAGAACCTGATGAAGAATATATTCCATTACACTGTTGGCAGAACACAAAATAAGTATGCAATCTTTCTTTTTTCCCACCCCCCTCTTAATATAATGTATTCCAAACAGAGATGACACTTAACCTGTTAAAGATAATAAACGTTTATAGATCTTTCTGAAATATAAAATAAATGAACTGTGGTCAGTTTCCTAAACCTTGATTCATTAGTAGGAAATGAAAAAGCATGAGAATTTTCCTTCAATGTTTTATAGATGTATTTTTCAATATAAGAGTAATTGTCCACAGGAAGTCCTTCCAATTATTATCTGATCTTTGGATCAGATAAACAGAAAGCTCAGTATCTCAGAGGTAGTGATATTAAGTTTTCTAATATATTTTAATATTTAAAAAAATATTTTATGATAGCTATATTACCCTATTATTTGGGACAGGCTGAAAGGAAAATTCAGTAGATCAATGAAGAGATTTTGACCTATATATCTCTTGAATTTTCATTTACTTACTTAAATCATTTATCTTGGCTCTTATTTTACATATACTCTCAGAGCAAAAAAAGATGAAAAGACTTCTGATAGCATCAAGCAAAACAAATAAGCTTTCAATATTTAGGCTGCCCTAAGCCACAACCCTGACAATGTGTAAACACCAGAAACTCTATTAAATTTCCAAGTCCTGGCTCAGCATGGGCTTTTAGAGTATGAAAACCAAGACGATGTGAGCTCCACAGCCTCTGCCACAGCCAGAAGCTTTGATGCTCAGAACTTTACACTGAATTTTCTGATTATTTTGGACTTCTTCAGCAGAATGTTTTACTCAAATTGTCATTAAATTACTTTCATTTTTTCAGCATTTCTTGCAAAATGAATATTCCAACTATAATTATTATTAATTTGATTTTTTTAGTTTTGTGACTGCACTGTAATAAAAAAGGAAGTGTTCTAACTGAACAGTTAATTAAAAGAAATATTTTCAGTATGTCTGGAAATTCAAGCAGCACTAAGGGCTGAACATGAAATGTTGAGTTAGTCATAGTTAACAAAACAGTATAAAGATTGGAAATTAAACCCAAGATTTCCAAGTTGGTTTCTGTTCAGTCATTCTCCAACTATTGGCAATGCTGGAAACACGAAAAATTCCTCACAGTTTCCCATTAAAATACTTAATCTTTTTAAAATTAGCAGACCAGGACCTGATACAAAATTTGATAGTTTCACACCAAGGAAAAATATGCCTGTTCTGAGCTTCCAGTAACTTACTGAGTAATAATGCAAAAATATAAATGAACTGAAAGCATTTTTCAACATCTTTTAAAGTAAAGGGTAAGTTTCTATATACTTCAGAGTAAGGTAAGACTGCATTTGTCACTTCTGGTTTGGATGAGTTCTTTTAGAAGAGAAGTGTATTTTTTCAAGTATTTTTAACAGCTATATCTGGAATTAGTTTAAATAATAAATATGTAATTTTTCTTTTCTATTTTTACCTTGGTCTTGTCAATGCATGCACTGAATTGCATGAAGGGATAATGTTGTTCCATTAATGGTCTCAGAGGGAAAATAAATCCTGTGAATCCAACTATTTGAAGCAACATATTGATACACTATGGTCTTTTGATTGTGGTGAGGGAAGTCAGGAGGGCCACAATATACTCCATGAACTTATCAAATTCTATGGGGCAGAATTTGTTTAGCTTCTACAGTAGACAAGAAGAAACATTGCTTAACTTTTACCAACATTTATAAAATTAAATAGAAATCACATGACAGAAAATCACTCTTCATATTTATCTGGAGCAATTTTCACTTTTTTTTTTTTTTTTTTCTTTTTCTTTTACCTTCCTGAGTGAACCACCCGAGAGATCTCTGGCTTTGACAGGGTGCAGTGTTCTTTGTCTATGTCACAGGCCTTTCCATCAACTGTCAGAAATTTTCAGAAAACAATTAAGGAGTAACGTTTTCTCTCCTGTCATTGTTGTACTCCTATAGTTCTGTGATCTTGAGTCTCTGTAAGCAATTACCACTGATTTTAACAAAAGGCTGAATTAGTTTCAGTATATTCCAAAGGCAAGGATCATGAATTTGAGTTCATAATGAAAGGGACGAGCCGTTCTATTTTTCAACCCATCTGTGTTCAGACTTCTGATACTCTAACCCCCATAGGACATGTGCTGAAAGTCAGCTAAAGCATCAGCATAATTATGCTGTATAATGTTGATATCCAGTCTTTCATTTTTCATCTAGAATTGCAAATCAATGTTGTTGCTGTGCTATAGTGATCTAAAACATGATTTCAGACAGACAGAATTTCTCTTTAAATAAAGAACAGATTACAGATAGGACCAACACAGTCCCTCGACTCTGAAAGTAATATTCAAACATGAGAGCAGAACTCTTTAATCTTCCCAGTGGAAATACTTTTTTATCAAAAACTTAGAACCAGAATCTGACTCACTTACATTAAACAGAAGTCTTATGTGAGATAGAAAAATAATACCATGAACAGCAGCAATTGGGATTTGACTTTTGGGAAAAAGTAAACTAGCCTAGTTTTCAATCCTGTTATTATAAGTAAGTAACTGTTCAGCCTTGCCCCACCACCATGATCTTATACAAAATCAGACAGAAATTGCTGTTTCATGTATATTTCTTTTCCAAAATTTTATTCAGCGTCATTTGGCATTAATGCAGAATATTTCTTTCTTTTGCTGCCTCAAGCACTTTTTTCCATAATAATAATTCAATGACTTAGAGCATCAAGAACAACCAAAGAGATCATTAATCCAAAAAGCTTGCTGCTTCTTTTTTTTTTTTTTCTTCCTCCTAACTAGGCTTCTGTAAGGCCTGATGGAATATAAAAAGGGAAAGGGAAAATGAGAATGAGAGTGAGACAGAGAAGGAAAAGGAGAAGGAGAAGGAAAAGGAGAAGGAGAAGGAGAAGGAGAAGGAGAAGGAAAAGGAAAAGGAGAAGGAAAAAAGAAAGGGAAAAGGGAAAGGGAAAGGGGAAGGGAAAGGAAAAGGAAAAGGAAAAGGAAAAGGAAAAGGAAAAGGAAAAGGAAAAAAAAAGGAAAAGGAAAAGGAAAAGGAAAAGGAAAAGGAAAAGGAAAAGGAAAAGGAAAAGGAAAAGGAAAAGGAAAAGGAAAAGGAAAAGGAAAAGGAAAAGGAAAAGGAAAAGGAAAGAAAAGGAAACAGAAAAGAAAAAGGAAAAGGAAAAGGAAAAGGAGAAAGAAGGAGAAGGAAAAGGAAAAGGGAAAAAAAAAGAAAAAGAGCTTTTCCTTGTCCTATTGCCTGAGCAGTTTTATATAGACTGGATGAAGACAGGTTTCTTAGGTCATAAAGTAAAACTTACAGTCAAATGCAGCATTGCAAAGTTAGATCGAATCATCCTTTAATAACAGTATACTAGTGGTAGAGTGGTAAAAAGTATTGTCAAGATGAAATAGCCTGACTTACTTAGGAATTTTGCTCAAATTTTCTGGACTATTAAACAGTGTGGGACATAAGCATGTTACCTAAGAAGAACAGTAAATTTTATACAAGCTATTACAGAAAAGGAATAAAAAAATAACCTGTCTTGGTAACATAGAAAGTAGTGAATAGAGGAATTTTTTTCTAAAACTGGATTTAGTTTGGCCATGCAAGCTCTTATTTTAGAACCATGAAAACACAGATACATTAGTACCTGGCAAGACAGGTATTTCTAAATGATTGAGAAATATTTATTTCATTGAGATACTTTCACCAACTATACTAAAAGTAATAAAGTGAACTAGGTAAAATACTGATATGCATTCTTCATCGCATTAGGTTTCTGATTATTTAATTATTTTTAAAAGTGACATCAAAGTTTAAAATTTTCTTTGATCTGCTTTCAGCAATGTATAGTTCTGACATCATAGGTACAATGATACCATAAAATCATCAACCACAAAAAATGACTTGCAATTCCTCCTTGAAAGACAGCTTGTTATGGATGTTCCGTGTTGCTGCACAGAATTGAAAGACTAATCTAGTATTATCTTGTTTTCTTTTTTCATTTTTTTAACAGTATATGTATCAACATGTCAAATTTCTCGTTTCACATTTATGTAGAAACAGAATTAAATTCAGCAATTGCTTTCTCTGGACTCATTTTAAGAACTAATGGCAGTAGTAAACATTGAAGTATTTCATGTGCAGTGTCATTTTTTGTCATAATATATAATATTTTGCAAAAACATGGGGTTTTGTTGGTTTGATTTTACAGAACAGCTCTTACGGATTCTGTTTTCAGTAATTATTATAATAAACTCAAAAAATACAGCTTCGTGCTTGTATCCTAATAAGAAAATATTGAAAGCTATAACTAAATTTAATTCATGACATTTATTGTGATGAAGACTCACACTTCCCTTTAATTTGGAAAACAGAAACCTTATTTTTTATGTGAAAAGCTATTTTTGATTGGACTTATTTTTACTAGTTGAAAAAAAAAATACCAGCCCTCAAATCTTTTTCAAACACAGATGTCGAATGTAAGTTTCTACATAACCCCTACAGACTTCTGTGCCAGATGTTAAGAATGCCTTCAGCTATGTCCCTGTATGTGGGGACTTCAGGTGTTTCTCTGCGCCTTTAATGGTGCTCCTAGAAATTTTGCAGAGAAGGAAAAACTGAAAATCTAAAAATTTGAAAAGACAACTTCTTAAAATCTTATAAAATTCATTTTTTCCATTATTCTATTTTATGTTGTGTTACATTTTTATAAATCTCCACAAACTGGTTGCCATACCTAATAATGAAGTTTGATGGGGCAAATTTTGTTCTGGATTAATTCTGTAAATATTTACTTCAGCTAATTAGTCAGGCATTTACTATGAGTATATGAGGCACTCTCAGGCAATCAATATATCAGAATATTAGTGATTGATTTATATATTTTTTTACTATTAGTGGATTCACAGCACTGTTAATGTGTCATGAATTGATGCACTTTGTTGTCACTAGTCCTATCTGAGGTGTCACTCCAAGAAAGCCATTTGATTTATACCATAACACAAATCCTAAAAGCACACATTTTTGCAGATTTCATTGTTTTATCTGTAAGTAGTATCCACATTGTCTGAATACGTATGAAAATTAGAATATGAAAGGTTTAAAATATTTATATATATTTTTTTAAGCTACCAAATAATACATCAAGTACTTGGAAGTGGTCTAATTCACCTCAGCTTGCTATATCTATGAATGCCTATAATACATGCATTTAAAAGCAGAATTCTTCACATTAATACACCAGAACCGTAATCTCCTGTCTTTCGATGTTAATGTTGAAATAATATCAAATGTAAGTTCTCATTTAATTTATTTCAAATGATGTTTCTAACATTAGAAAAAATATTTTAGTAGCTTTGGCAGAGCAGTAGTAGAAATACTACCGGCTTTAAGACAGAGCTTGACATTTCTAAGCACAATCCTTAAGGTGGATGGATCTGAAGGCAAAATTTGAACCTGGGGGTCCAGAAAAAAATCTTACAGGCTAAATTTAGTGGTTTTAAGCTCTAAACTGTAAGTAATTAAGTAGCCTCTGGTGGAATACCAGATGCCCAAATCTTATTACTGTATAAAATTTAAGAACTTCATTACTTCAACTTTACAGTCTTTCAGATCTTCACCATATATGTTGTTATCAAGAAGTGAGAAATCTAAAGCAACTAAAAGAAGTTGTGATAGTGATTAAAGTAGATCTTTAAAAAACATTTTAAAACACAATATAAAGTTGTATCAGTATCAATCTAAAATAAAATGATATCCAGAAAGTAAAATTCTGAAGCAGAGTCCCAAAGGTGGTTGAGCGACCAGAAGCTGGATATAAATCAAAGGGACTGCATGAAAAAATAGGTGAATACCTAGTTTAGAAATATGAACTTGTAAACCATATGTATTTTTTTGTTGATATTCCTAAGCAGATTTAAAAGAATACTACTTCTCCTTTAAAAGTGCAGCAAATACAGTTAATACTGTAATATATTTAAATAGATATGAAATATATACCATTGTAGCCACATCCCAAGAGGACTGGCATTTATTGTTGAATTTTTGTTAAGATTTCAGGGTGTAAATGAACCTTCATTACAGACGGGACAAAGCTGATGGAACACCTCAGTGAATACTAGCATTAATAATAATTTTCACTTGTTTGGCTGATATGTCTTCCTTGTGTACCTAGACCGGGAAAACCAAGTGTTTAGTGGTGCTAGCATTCACAGGAAAAAGTCATAAGAAAGAAAAGCTCTCCACTGCGTTTTTCCCATTAGCAAGGTCTTATTTTGCCAATTCATCATTGACATGTTCAGTAGATTGTAGAGAGACAAAGATGGGAAATTTGGAAGATAAGACACAATTCAAGGGTAGGCAAATAAAATTGCAAATAATCTCAGCAGCGATGAATGTTGAAGACATATAAACACGTTTGACTAGTGACTTGAATGCTAACTTCAGATTTATACCTGTGTATATTTGCAGAAACACTTTTAGTTCCAATGAAGCAAAAATATTCAGAACTGCTTACTGAAAAATATACAAAACAAAAGTAACATAAAGAATAAAGCTATATGATGATTTTATATACATTATAGAAATTTCACAGGAAAAGCAAAATACAGGAAGCCTTATAAACAGAATTCTGAATTTTTATTGTCATGAAACACACAAACTGTACATAATCTCTTTGTTGTCAGCAGGGGAAGAAAAAGATTAATATATACATCTGCAGCTTAAGAGTAACTGCAGAAAGGTATACTCCCTGTCATCTTAGAAACAGAAGTAATTTGAAATTCCCTAAAACTGAAAACAGCTGAAATGCAATCAGTCAGAAAGGTTCTTATAATAAACATGAAGCAATCTTGGGTAAGATTACAACCATAGTCCCTGCAAAATCATCTAAGCATATTTTCCAACTAAGGCAATATTTTCCTTCGACAAGGCACTTTACACTGTCTACTTATATTGTCTTTATCTCAAATCTGCTCCAATTCAAAAAGAAATTTAACTTTATTTGGTAATGCAGATGTAAAAAAAGAAAAGTAGATTTTACTGTGCTCATTTATTCAAACACAACCTGCTGTTTTACAAAACTAAGCATAATACTTCACAGAAATGTTCCAAACTGTCTCATAATTACCTACTGAATACAGCATACAATGACTGTACCCTTAATTAATTTGCATCTAAAACAGAAGTCTGCAATGTGTGGCTTTTGAAATTAAATTGAAGTTCGCCATAGATCCCCCCCAAACAGCTATTAAATAATTATCTGTGAACTCTAGTTTTGAAGGTCATAAGCAAACCTGCAAATAGATTAAAAAAAATAGATCATGTCTCACTTTCCCTTACATAGTGGTACAAATATATTAGATGGGAAAAACCTTAGTCTCACTGGCAGGTACAGAAGCCACTAAGGTGCTGTACTGAAATTTCCTACCATAGGCAAATTAAAAAATTAAGTTGTCTTTTATTAACATTTTCTCCTTTAAACTGCCTACATGATACAGTCTAGTGCACAAAAGAGAGGAGTCTTAAATTAAGTCCAGAGGCTTAGTATTTCTGAGTTGGAGTGGAGGCAATTTTAGCCCAGCTGATTCTTCATATCCATTCAATTAACCTCTCAGATCTTCAGAACAAAAGTCAGTGTGATGGGTGTCATTTTAAGTGAACAAATGTCATCTGTCAAAGTATTGACATACACCAGCCACTCCAAGCCAAGACCAGGATTTGGATGGACAAACTATAAGGCAGTGGAGCTAATTGCTGGTATTTCCAAAACCTTACTTCACAGACCACCTGAAGCTTGGCATTTGAGAATCTCTTCCAGCTTACCTGAAGCTATAACTCTTAATGTGCTCACTACTATTTGCAAAATAATTATTTTGCCATCTGTCCCCATTTGCTGGGGACAGCACCTTGTGCTAATGACTGGCATTGGAAGTTCCTATCTGAGCAGAATACTGCTTGCTTCACGTTCAGGGTGGGCTTGGACTAGATGGTCTCCAGAGATGCCTTCCAACCCTGACCATTCTCCGATTCTGTGATTCAAGGCGTCAGTGCATACCAGTCAGCAAACAGGAACATCCAGCTTTGTGAGTTATTTTCCGTTCACCAGTTTTGCCTCTGCCCGTGCACCATTTCACCTAAAAACAAATGAGGGCTTTTGAGCAGAAGTCAGGCGACTGCCTTCACAGTTTTGTCAGCACAAGAATGTGACATTTCTTTCAACATCGGTGTGTGACATTTCTTACATTCCTTTTTACAGGGGAGAAGGTGATTGAACACATACTTTAGGGTTCACCTTATCAAATACGTATATGATAATCAAAAGTGAATTTGCACATACTGGAAGTCAATGGTAAGGCTCACATTTAGTCCAAGGGGACCAGAATTTCAGGTTTTCTGTTTCATCGTTTAAGGCTCTGGAAGTGGTACCCCTATTTCATATGGTTTCTCAAAAAATTATTGCGTCTGGCACCAAAGAAGCATTATAGTGCTTTAGAGTTCCTAGCATCTTGGTGAATTTTTGGTCAGAACAATAGGTGGGAATAACACAAAACAATGCATCGCCTCCACAGTCCATCTTCAGCATGCCCTGTTCTGTCAGTGGGCAGTTTCAAATGCTCTGCAGAAAGTGGTAAAAAACTTAGTAATGGACCCATTGTCATTCTGTGAGATTATAACAATGATTGTATAGACTTAATTTCCCCCCTGATTCTTCTGATGTTTTACCTACAAAAAAAAAAAAAAAAAAAAAAAAAAAAAAAAAAAAAAAAAAAGATTATATATTTTCATGTAAAAATTAAAATCTTATCAAGATTTTCCTAGACAGGGAGCAGTAGGAGTGGGATCCAGGAGAAGGAAAGGCAAACTAGAGGCTCAGGTGAGCAGGGACAGTCCCTTTCACCAAGAAGGGGACCATCCCACAGGATCTGAGCAGGGAGAGCAGGGCAGGTTTAGCAATAATAACTGGAGTCAGTTGAGAGTCCAGATCACCAGACAAGCCCACAGCACTAAGTCCAGGTCAAGCCAAGAAGTCAGGATCTGGTCCAGCAGTGGGAACAGGGGTCAGCCAGTGACGCCATGGCCACCAGACAAGCACCTAGTAACAAAACAAGGCCAAGGTTGAACCAGATAGTGAAGTCCATGGTTAGGGTGAGGGTCAGTTGTGACAAAGTCATTGCCCAGCTCTTACGCAGTTTTTTCACGGTACTCAGATCCAAGGTTTCATGGCTGTGCCTTAGACAGGCACCCAAACCTCTGGCGCAAGTGCTGTGAGGGGCATGCCATGTCCCGACACTCCCACAGGGCATGTAAGTTACTAATTCTTTCTGAGTAAAGTTGAGTTAGAATGACAAAGGTTTTTTCCTATTTTGAAATCTGTTTTTCTTTCTATTTCATGGGATAATGATTTAGAACAAAGCGTTTAAGCTTTATTTTTAAAGAGTTTTGACATTATTGTGTGCCTTTTATGTTTCTCGGATTGCTCAACCAAACTGAGGCATATGGAATCATCTGTTACATTGGTTTCTCTTAATCTGTGACCTGTAGTATTAAAACTTTGTAAAATTCCCATCATCAGCTAGCTGTGGCAGGGAATCCACAAGGCTACTTACAAATGCTGTTGACAATGATATTTTATGTATTCACCATCAGCAACCTGAATTCTGACTAAGGTTGGCTGAATAAAGAAAAAATTAGCATCTGGATTAGTGTAAAATTTACATTGTCTTAAATCACTTCTATTTTTATGTGTCTTTCCAAATGAATCAGGGAGTTGAAAGTTAAGTAAAGATGAAAAAAAAAAATCATTTTCACTTTGAAACTTCAGAAAAACTTGACCTGTATATCCAGATCTTCCCTAAATGCATTTGTAATGGAAATAACAGCAACAGCTCCATTAAAAATAATAATAATAATAATAAAAAAAAATCTTCATAGAAAACCCCAACACACTGACAATGCATTGTAGCAGGAAATGGCATCCCAAATCTTTGTTCTGGAGTTCTAAACAAAATTCTAGATTTACTGCACTTTCTCCTCGGAACTACAGCTAAAGCTCCATATACTACTACTAAATTTCAGGGAAAAGTTGATAGGGCTTGTTTTTAGTTTTGATTTGGATTTGCTTTTGCTTTTGCTTTTCATAAAATATCAAATCATTTCGGCATTACAGTTGGTTATAGGTTTCTCTATAATTTAACAGATAGAGAAAATTTCAGCCTGTGAGTTTTTCATTTCCAGACTTACAGAGTGTTAAGACTTCAGCTTCTTGGAATATTTGGAGCTTAGCTAAAGCTTCAGTAAAATTACAATATTGATTTAAATTTTATATAAAATAACACTAAGCCAATTATATAATATTATCTAATACTTATATTATTTTATCATACGTAGCCAGTTATTGGTATTTTGACGTGAAGGTACACCTACAATGAGTATGCTTTGTAAATTACCTTAGAGTATCAACATCATTTAAAAATCAGGTTTTATCATACTTCTATTTCTAAACTATCATCTATTAAAAAGAAATAAATGCTGAGTAAATGATGCTTATTAACTAACAGGAAAAGTGTTGAGACTACTTGAGGTTCTTGTCTTTAGTAATTCTGAAAGTTACCTCAGAATCAACTTGTTTAACCTTAAATTAGTCTATCACCCAGGAATTTCACTTGCACGTTCTTTCCACTGATGTGGAAAGTGGCAGTCTCCATATAAAGATAACTGCTATCTTTGTTTCCTTCTGACTTTGAAAATAGCAATGTTTCATACACATATTTGAACAAATAGTTGTTATCGTACAAATATTGCAATTCAGAGTGATAAGGCTTGGTTGGTTAGAAAATTATGCTAATTATGTTAGAAAATATGGAGAAATTACAACAGCATATCATAGCATAGCACACAATGTGTATAAAAGCAGGACAGCACTATAAATGTCTTTTTATTTCGAATTGTCGTTAATTAATATGGAGAGTAAATGCAGGGTCATTTTTAAGTGGGGACATTAATAAATTTTTTGCCCTTTCTTTACAGAAGAAGCACAGAAATCCCTGAAGAGATTTCCTGTTAACATGCAGTACTCCATCTGTGTAAACAGACAAATAAAGCCTGAGAGTCTAGCATTTAATTATAAAAAACAAGTAAGAAGATTAGCACCTAGGGATTGAAAAATAAGAATGCATATTTAAACAATGAGAACTTGCTGCAAAAAGAAATGCAAACCCTATCATTAGGAATGCTTTGTTCACAGACATTGTAATTCCTAATATTGTTTATTTCCAGCCTGTTTAGAATTAAATTGCGAGTGCCATGATTTTCAAGAGCAAAGATCACTGTCTGAATTTTGCCGTGAGTCCCAACGCCAGGTAAATGTGCCCAGCACACTAACAACAGTTCAATCAGATTTGTGATTGCAGACTGTGGTTTCCTTCAATTTCAATTTGGCTTGCTTAGGATATTGCTATTAATTAAAATCCATATTGATGGATTTGCTTGATCAAGCAAAGCAGTCTATAAATTAGTTTTATCCATGTATTACTCAGAACGTCATTTGTTTAATATTCCCATTTCTGATATTTTTTTCCTCCTTTTCCCTCCATATGTATATCTCAGCTTTCAAAATCTTGCCTTCAAGTAGAGGAAGCTTTACCACTGAGACCATACAGGAACCCCTGGGAGAACTAGAAGTTATTGATTAAGCAAGATTCAAGACCATAACCTCAGGCAATAACTGTGTGCATGTGTATGAAATAACGAGTTCAAATTTTGGAGGAGAAGCTGGCGTTGAACCTGATAAGCAGGCTACTGCTGATGAGAACACGAGGTGGAAACACTCTCCAGAGAAACAGCCAGCTATTCACCAGAGATTTGAACTTTCCAAACGAGCCTTATGGTGCTTGTTGGCTTTAGCATGAGACTGCTGTTTCTGCTCCATCATGGGTACCCTTAAATGAAAGGTAAAACAAAAACAATTCAGGGTCCATGCTTGAAGCTGAACATATCATGAAAAAACTATTCCTGCAAGCTCATGGGAAATTCATTCTGTTGCCAAGACCCAAGCAAACACAGCAAGGCAGAAAGTAACACTCTGGATTGAAATATGAGATTGAACATATGTAGAAGCACTTATTTAATTTCATTTCATTTGCTGTTATGGATACCCGCAGCATATGAATGCTGTAAAGGTGGGAAAAAGAAGTATCAGTACATGAGCAAAAGAACAAGGAAAACCAAATTTTCAGAACAGACTGCTATTTCTGTACTTCTGAGTAAAAGACTCTACTTGGTTCAGTGTTTCTGTACTTTCACAATAGAACTACTTTACTTATTTGTTTGCTTGATTGATTCTCCTGCAAATATAGAAGCTATTTTAAAATCAATAGGAAATTTTGGCCGGTGTGAAGGATTTAAGTAACTATAGAAATCTACAAAATATTAGGTAATAAAAAAGGAGGGGGAAAAAGAACAAAAAAAGACGGTCTCTAACAATAAAATCAGATTAATAGTTCCCATATCTGCACTGCAGCATTTTACAATTCGATAACTGTAATTTTATTGCAAAAGTGCAGAACAATAAAGGTACAGTTTCCAAATAAGATTTAAATTAACATCTGTGCATCAAATGGGAAACAGGATCACTGTGTATTGAAATTTCTAACGTTACTTCTGTTATTTATTACTCCACTGATTTCTCAACACAGTCTCAGTGCTCTCTTCTCCTCTCCCTTCACTTTTACCTCCTGTTAACATGAAGATAACAGTGGTCTTAAAGAATGTTCTTACTCTGAACCTTGATGATTTCTAAAAAGAGAAGAAGTCACATCCCATAATACGATAACATATTTTGCTTCTGTTTGAATTATTTGTCCCCCAAGATAAACTTCCTGTACATATCAGAACAGAGTTCATTCAGAAAACACAAACACTTCTCTACTTACTTAACATCAAACTTCTACAATTTCATAATCTGTTTGTTGTTTTGTTTTTAAAGGACCATTTTGATTGTTAACTGTTTCTTTAAAGGAGGCAGTTTAGTGTCCTTTTTAGGTAATTAGATGCCTCCTACGTAGGGAGACTGTGGTGGAGCTGAGGGAATTAGCTTGCTGGCAGGCTTTCTTGAACCTGAAAAATCATCCCACGCTCAAAATACATTGCCTCCCAGAGAGGATGAAAGTTTCTAAGGAAAATTTGAGGAAAAGTCTATAGAAAAAGGATAT
Organism: Falco biarmicus; assembly: GCF_023638135.1. Lineage (NCBI taxonomy): Eukaryota > Metazoa > Chordata > Aves > Falconiformes > Falconidae > Falco > Falco biarmicus. The sequence goes on along the minus strand of NC_079311.1, from coordinate 3,229,019 downwards.
GCAGGTGTTTGGATAATATTACATGTTTCAGGCAGTGAGCATTTGAGGGCTTGAAGTATAGATGAGCAGTTGTGGAAAGAATGCTCTATTTTTTTCTGAAAAATATCAAAGCCTTTGCAGAGCTTCTGAAATCCTTGGCTGGTAAGCTTCCAGACTAGGTATCTCTCATGAAGTAAAGTCTGTGCAATTTGAGAATGCATGCCTCTGCTGCTGCTTCCTTACTGCTCTCACCCTTCCCATGAAAAAGAAAAATGAAGGGAAAAAGTTACACTGGAGACTTCTGCTTCTTTAAGGAAGGGGTTGATTGTTCCAGTAGCACCTAATTGCAGTTTTTTCTCTAGTACCTTTCCCCATCCTGTGTGTGAATGCTGAGATATGCCAAGGCAGAGGAAGGGACAAGAGGCAGCTGGTAGGGTAATTTGTGTTGCTTGTCAGACATACTTTAAACTATAAAATACTGCATAGTATGTGCTCAGATAAATTACAGCACGGGTAAAATTGCTTGTTGTTAGTTGTTGTTCTTAGTTTCTTTTGCAGCTTCTGGTGCACAGCAGGTGCATATTCATGGTGGTGGAGCCTTTGTGTCCACGCACCAGGCAAAGGAAGGCATGCTCTACGTGTGTTGTGTTGGGGCATCCCGAGAAAGGGCTAGAACGGTTTTTTGGCATGTGCTCGACTCAGCTGCTTCTTTCCCCAAAAACAGTAGAAGACAGAAGAAAGGGACTGCCACATGCTCAAAAAAATATCATTTTCAATCAATTTAAAATGAAGTATCAATAACAGTAAATTCCTAATTTGTTTGTAAGATGAGGATAGGGGTGGGGACTGTAGTTAAATTCTTCCTCCAGGTGTATGTAGCAAAGCTCCTTCACAGAACTACTGAGAACAGGCAAAAATGCTATAGGCCAATTTTTTGTACATTTGAATGGAGATGTTGCTACAGCACTTTGGAGACCCTGAGAAGGAAATTTCAGAAAAGTCCCATTCCATGTTTCTCAATACCATTGTATAATGGTCAGATTTTGCTGTGACTGGTCCTTTGTCAAAATCACATCTTCTAGTATGTTGCTAGATTCTTCCTTTTGTACTGTAATTTTAAAGACAACGTGTTCAGTGGTAATTATCTTTTATTAGGTAAGATAAGTATATTTCCACAAAGATGATTACCACAACCTTCAGGCTGCCATTCCATTTCAGGCACTAATTTTCAATTTTTAATAAACCTTGACATGGATGAAAGCAGGCATTCATATGATCTCTCTTCTAATACCTTTTAGAGAACAGCCACTGTTCTAACCCCTGCACTGTAATTATAGCTCAACAGCTCAGCAGCCATATCTATGTTAAGGAAGCTTTTGTCCTTGTTTGGAAAAAGAACCAGGAGAACTGAAAACAGTGTTGATCTTTTGGGTTGTGAATTTATCTAGTAAAGATCCTCTCGGAGGCTGGATTGAAGGATGATGTCTTTAAATAAATGCTGACATTCTCCAGATTAAGATTCTAACCCAGTCATTTTAAGTTTGGAAACTGAAATTAATGCATTCTAAACCCACAACTTTACATGGTTTTTTTTACAACATCAGTTTGCAAAATAATTTTTTGCCTTTGGGAGATTTAATACAGATCTAAAGTGGTGTGGCTAAGATATTTCCAAATAAATACAAGACCAATAAACACACTGTGTGTAGATTTGTCAATAAGGCACACATACAGCTGGAAAGTGTATTTTTCACCTCTGCTGATTGTTTTTATGGCTTTGAGTTCTTACATTTCATCAGTATACCTAGCATGGTAAAAATGGTAAAAAGCCTGGCTTTTTTCTTTTCTTTTTTCTTTTTTCTTTTTTCTTTTTTCTTTTTTCTTTTTTCTTTTTTCTTTTTTCTTTTTTCTTTTTTCTTTTTTCTTTTTTCTTTTTTCTTTTTTCTTTTTTCTTTTTTTTTCTTTTTTCTTTTTTCTTTTTTCTTTTTTCTTTCGTTTTTTCTTTTTCCTTTTTTCTCTTTTCCTTCCCTTCCCTTCTCTGTCCTACCCTACCCTACCCTACCCTACCCTACCCTGCCCTCTCCTTTCTCATTTCCTTTTATGAATTTTGGGATGCCATTGTAGGTTTTCACAACAATAGTGCAAAGAGATAGCTTAAAATAAACCTTTGCATCTTAAGGGTTAATATCAAGAAAATAAATAATCTAATTTCTGTTTAAACTTATTTTTAGCAGTGCAAACCTTGCTGATGCTCAGCTTTGATTGCTGTACCATCCATTCACCAGTCCATTCATCTTCACTCTGGTGCTCACCATAATTCAGTGATATAAAGGGGGGGGGGGGGGGGGGGCGGAGGGCGGGGGTTTAAGCAGAACTTTTGTAAAAATTGGTCTATATAAAGTTTATTATTAGAGAAGAGCCTGCACTTCTTTCCTGCACAGTTGATTGACAAAAAAAGTAGAACAGTACTGGAGTATGAATCATTCTAGTAGTTGAAAGCCTTACTGCAGGACATTGACTGGTGGAGATAAGCCTGCTCTGGTTTCTGCTGAATTTACAAGTTACTCTGCAAAAAGAAAGGAATTCACAACACATTCTTGTTTGAGAGGGACTTTAAATCTTAGGTGGTTTTTATACTGTAGGAATACTCTTATGAGCATGCCTTACAGGATGTGGTAGCTTCTGGAATATTTCTTCCATTTTTCTTTTCATTTCTCCATCTTTAAACTGATGATATGAAGATGACTGTTGCACCTCTGTCACCTCAGAATGGCTAGCTAAATGACTGGCTTTGATGGTGCAGTATGTTTCGCATATGTTTGGGTGACACTGCTTGTAACACACTCACACAGACCATATTCATATTATTCATACAACGCCTATATGCTCTTATCTTTTTGATAAGCCTCTGTATACTTAAGTAAGGAGATGGAACCAGGCATACATGCACGGGAAATATAAATCCTTCGCTTTCTTGTACATTGACAAATGTGCTTTTTTTTTCAGATTTCCCTCTCCCTCAAAGCCTAATGCATTACAATTTCAAATAGTTAAATATTGTATTTATATGTTTTCAAATATATCTCTGAAGCCATGACTGGTTAGCAACCTTTCTATTTTACTTGCATCTCTAGTATTTTCCTACTGTATGCCCAGCTGTGATGACAACTGAAGTGATAAATTGCATTGTAAAAGTTTTCATGGTTTTTAACAGTTATTGAAGCTACACTGACTCTATAGCTTTATTTAAGCAGTGCTTCTTGGGCTCACGAGCAATCTTTATCAAAAGTAGACAATAACATCTAGAGTCAGCATCTAAAAATGAAGGTCTGAAAAAACATTTTTCTTTTCCAGTTTCTCTGATCTCAACCTGCAAAGACAAGCCTGTTTTTAAGCATTCTATTTTAATCTACTTCAGTAAGACCTTTGTATATGAAGAGCATTTAATTGTTTCAAAGCCATATTTAGCACTAGAAACAAATAACAAAGACCTAGACAGATGCTTTGCCTCCCCAATGTTTAAAATACTTTTGTATAATACCATAAATCTGCAGAAATCTGGCTGCATTTTTTCCATCTGAGACTGCAGACAAGTACATTCAATACTGCATTCACTCTTGGTCAGAAAGGGTTCTTTTGCCTTTGAGATTGGAGGGGTTTTGCTAAAGATTAAGGGAATACAGCATTTTAATTGTGGCTAATTTATCAAGTGGACTGCAATGCATCTTGGTCCACCTTTATATCGTTTGAACTTCACCTTGTGGGATGTTGTGAATTCAATTGCCTGTGTTGGGGCTTTCAGTGTTTTCAGCCAGAAATACATGCACAGTGCAGATGATCTTCACATTTACACTGAGTCATACTGCACACATCAACTTTACAGTGAGTCAGTACAAAGCACTTGCATTAAATCAGAGGCAAACTGAATATGATGCTCCTACAGAGCTGCTTGTAGTGCTAGGCGTATCTGGGATATTCCTGGAGTAATTGGTAAACTTTGTAACGTAGTGAAATCTTGGGTAAATATTTGAAGATTCCAGACTCTATTCAGAGACGTTTTCTGAAGGTTAAGAGGGCTTGTCCAGGAAAAAATAGCCCTGTAACACCTCTGTGTGCCACAGGAAATCAAACAAGTCAGGTTTTCCATCTCATTCTTACCTCTGAACACAAGGCTTTCTGATGGAAATTGTTGCCTTCACTTAGATTATGGTTGTGACAGTGAAAGGAAAATAGAAGGGGTTCCTCACATTTCAGTCTCTCTCAGAAAAGTCTGACAATTTAATTAATGTATTTTAAAATCCGAGTAAGGTTTAAGATCTTCAAAGACCAAGAAGAGTGAGTTCATACTAACTTTGCAGTTCTGGGTTTTTTCCCATCCTGATCTTAATCCATAGTATCACACTAAGGAGATTGGGTCTTCAAACTCTGAGCTAAGGGAACTGAATAAAATAACTACTTAAATTTACATATGAGTAAGGGTGTGAGGGGCTGACAGTGACAAATTCAATGTCCTTATTTTGCAAGTGCATGGAAATATGTCTGGGGCTTATAATGATTTCCTGAGTGAAAGAATGAGTGAATGCTTTGATTTGGGCATTTTAACTTTTCCTTTCTGTGTGCTCATTTCAAACTTTCAAGTGTCTATGAGCTACAATTCTCAATAAATGCAGGTGGAAGGAATTAAGTAAGTTCTGTGTTTATCATATTACAGGCAGCTGAAAGATGAGAGAGGATTACATTCCTAATTTTGCAGATGAGTTGCTTTTAAATTATTTGACTAGAATTTTGATTTCCAATCCCTTACACTTAAAAGCTTGCCAGTTAAGATTACTTCCTGTTGATGTTCTGCACAGGAGAAGGTATGTCCATTCTTCATCACCAGATCTGTGAAAGCATGCAGAGCAATCACCAGCAACCACAGTCGTGCTTACCAGAAGCTAGGGAGTTGTCAGATGTATTGATGAATAATGCAATGGGATAGTTTGCCAGCCTGGATGTAGCATATTGACCCTTACAGGGTTCAAATCTTTTGCCAAGAGTCTGATGGAATTAGTCTAAGACCTATGGATGAAATTCAAATAACCACAGGTGTACTCTAGAATACTTAAAATGTGTATTTACTATTCACAAGTATCTATACCCTCACATAAAACTTTTTCATTCATTATCATGAAAGTCATTTTAGTGCCATTGGAGTAATCTCATACAGTACTATTCTCCAGGCTTATCAAGTGAAATAAGAACTTTTGGCTTAAAAATTTTACCAGCTGTTCACCCTGTTGACTGTGTGAAATTGTGTATTGACACAGCTGTCTCCTCCAAGTGTATTCTTTTGGCCCAGTCAGACAGAACTTCAGTCAGAAACAGCTTCTAAAGTAACCTTTTTCTGGCTGCGAGGGTGGAGTAGAGTAGACTCCATCTCTCCCAGTTCTGGTTACAGGTAAATAATCAATGTATACTTTTTTTTAAAAAAGATCTTATGATCAACAGCATACTGTTTGGCCAAATTTGAGTCCAAACTCTCACTATCAAGGAGAACTTAAATATGAAATACTCTGCTCACTTTTACCAATAAAAAAACATCTCTTTCTGGAAGGTAGTTCTATGTGCACTTTCTCATTTGTAGCTAGAAGAGCCCTGGATCAGTTATTCCCACTGAGAAGTTAAGATTTTTAATTATTTCTATTACAAAATATCACTAAAGGATCCCAAGCAATTATTTTTTCTGGAGTTTTTGCAAACCAATCTGTTTCAAGATATGCTTGTATCTGAAAATGCCATCGTATAATTCTGTAATTCAATGATGGTTACACTTGCTGAGCAAAAATCCTCTTAAATGGATGATACAAGTGTAAGATAGCTGTGCATACTAAATGATGGAAGAGAATAGTGACTTTTTTATGAATAAGTCAGTAGGAAACAAAGTGGGCACTGAATTTTTATCAGAGTAATTTGAATTTCTTATCAATTAAGCCAGCAAATGGATATTCCTGAACCTTCTATAAATGTGTATACCATAGGGAAATGTGCATTTGGGTATTGAGGAACAGTATTCAGAGGAACAGTAAAATTAAGGAAAATGTAGGTAGAAAATGAGAGGCCAGTTAAATTCCTTCTTGGAGCAGAAGGTGGACAGAGTGGGAGTGAAAATGCTGCATGAATAATTGAAGACAAAGACAAATGACTGTTTGTGAAACATTGGAAATGGCCATGCATGACAACAGGAGTTACAAACCAGGAATAAAAGAATGTCTCTCCTCCATTCAGTTTCTGTCATCACAATTCCAGAATATGGATAATCTAAATGGGTCTCAAAGCCTTAAACTAGAAGTTGAATGTAATTTTTCAGATATAAAAACAAGGTCTTGAAGATAGCTTTGTAAAAAGGGGATAATAAAGTGAAAAGGGATGAGGAGCAAGGAAGGTATTTCCTGATTCTGGCCAGACTAAATTGGAGTTGGGGCTAGGCCAGTTTGCACTGAATTGCAAGGTCTTATAGCCCTTCCACCACTCAGAGACCAGAGTCCCAAGAACACCAAGTGATCTGGAGCTGACTTCTCCTTTTGTCACCCAAAACCTGCCTAGAAAGTCTGTGCATCCTTGAAGGTTCGGTGAAATGTGGTCCACATCGCTAGAAACCTGATGGATTTCAGTTTTCTATCAGCTTCCAAGGCTAAACCAATTTCTGTTGGTCATGTTTCTGAACTGGTTTTAGCTTTTACACTGATTGTGATAGAATTAGATCTGCAAACACAACCATTTGCATTGATTTATTTGTTTAAGTAAGTCAAGCAGTTCAGAAAAAAATGGTTGAAAGTCTGGGGGGAGAAAACACATAAATATTTATGGCTTTCTTTATAATTTGGACAAAATGCTCCTCACACTAAAGTAAATCGGTTATTGTTCCTTTCAGTAGAATACAGACTAAGAAATTAAGTAGATTTAAGAAATATAATTCCTTCATCTTCTTTGTAATCTCCACAGCTAAGTTTTAAATCAAAGTAAGCATATAATTTCATTTGAAAAATTATTCTACATGCCCAAGTTCAGACAACATTTTGCCTCTGTCTCTGTTCTTCTGACTGTACCCCACTGTGTCTTGGATTAAGCTAGAAGAATAAGCGCTGCAAAGAAAAGTTGTTGTTATAAAGTTTCTGACAACAGTAGCTGCAAAAGGGAATAGAAATCTCACAGACTTCTATTGCGGAAAGTCTGCTGGAGCCCGTGCAAACCTTATAAACTTCAAGGAATTTTTCAGTAGTAGTCTAACACAGCATTACATATGCACAGCAGAATTACTTATACAGATTGTTAGATTGATATCATGGATTTCTATTCATAATTTAATAGACTTATGTAAAATGAATATGGAACTATTTTTACAAAAACCACTGTGCATGCCTTAAAGTCCACAGCTAAAAAAAATGACATTTCCTATTTAATAGTTACTTGTGTCAATAAAGATATTATTTTTGTATTACCATGCATACTGAACAACAAAAGTGACTGAATTAAAAGCATTTATTCTGAAATTTTAAGCTCAGTTATGCTTTCATAAGAAAATGCAGACATGTAAGACGCAATTATTGTAAGTAGGAATTGTTTTGAGATGATAGGCCATATAGAAAAGATTTGGTAATTGGTAAAAATAATTTAAAAAAGGAACCAATACAATTCTTTGAGGATGCAATTTTAATATTGTTTTTCCCAGAAAGAGAAATGTTTTTTAATGTAAACTTTCTGTTTTGTTGCAATGATGGTTTGCACCATTTTTGAAATTTCTACAAGATTTTTTTGCCTGAAAATTATTTTTAAATGGTTAAGATGCTAAAGCACTAACATGGAATATATAATGCATGAGTTTCGTATTTATTTATTGAGGCTACAGAACACAAGAATTTATAGTGTGTGGGGAAGGGGGAAAGGGACTTGAGGAGCATGGGTGTTTGACAGAAGGGCAAGAGGAACTTTCTAATCATCACAAAATACTGAACAATAATTCCTTATACCCTGAGAGTCTTGGATTAAGGTTTTTACCTATGCATTTTATTAGGGTAAAGACGATTAGAAATTTCATTGTGCTGCTATCCAAAAAATGAATTAATATAGCACTGCCTTTATTTAATGTTAGTTACAGTTCCCAAGTACTGTATGTAACAAATCTAGGTTTATTTGAGAATTCACTATGTATAAAATACTCTCCAAACCTTTTAAATAAGAATTCCTTCTGAATGGGTTCTAAAGCAATATTTAACAACATTAAACTCTTAGAGCAGAACATCAAACTACATAAAGCTTTGCTTCACACTTAACTTTCGTTTCACTAAAATAGTTTATCTTCTGTTAAAGTTTAGCATGTGTGATCAATGCCTGGCAAAAGCTAAGAACCTCAGAAAACAATTCAGGGAAAGAAATATTTAATGCCTATTGAAGACTTTCGGCTCAGTAAATATCAAATTGGTCATGTTCCTAGATTTTACCCAAAGCTAATTTTTCATTGTATTAGTAAACTAATTTTCAGAATTCAGTAGTTAAAAGGTTGTGGTTTACTTGAACGCAAGGTCTGAGGATTTCACTTTTGACTACAAGTGTCCTATTCAGATCTTTTTCAGGATCTGAGCCTTTAGATTAATTGATGTTACGGGCAACCTCCTTGTATAAAGCCAGGAATTTGTTGTAAGTAGAGATGTTCAGAAAGGAATGGGCTCAGGTAAGGTGGTTTCGTTTTATTTTTGTCTCAGTCGGGTCAAGGTAAGAACAAGATATAAAAGTTCCCAGCATCAATTCCAAACATGTAGTTAATCAGTGTGGAATTCCCTGTGACACACACAATACAACTCCTAACTGCTACAGCATCAGAATTTGAGTTTTTATAATTGCAATAGCAGATGTTTCAGAAGAACATTAAGTGCTATGTTAAAAACCACAAGTTTTTGCGAGTCTCTGCCCCAGCTTCTAAACTGAAGATAAAGTGCTGGAGAGCAGGATTTAAATATGTCAGGTCACAGTAAAAGGTTTGAGTTTTCTGAGCTTTAATTTACAATTCCTAATGTTAAATCACAAGCTGCATAACAAAAATAATCTGTGAATTTGATTTTTATCACTGTTCTAGTATGCTACCAATACCTACCAATACTTAAGCATATTACTATTCTTAACATCTTCTGAACTTGAGGCTTATTGCCTCTATGTAATACATTTGTTCATTTCTGTTTGCTATTTACTAATTGGAGGAGTGTTTGGGAAATTTAAGACTAGGATTAGGAACAGGACAATGTTGTTTTCATACCCTCTTCTATACCTTATGAAAGGATTAAAACATGTCTTTTGCTTGACTGGTTTTAAAATTACTTTTTATCATCCTTTTATTGATGTAATATGTCCATGGGTCCATTTTAGATCTCAAATATGCTATTTAATGTGTACACAGAATATTCCTAATTGTCCTTGCTCCTGTTACAGAAAAAAACCACAGTATTTTGGCTAATATTTTTATTCAAGCCATTTTCTGAAACCCTTCAGAACTTCCACCTTCTCAGATGTACCTGGAGTTAAAATCTTTATTGAATGAGTCTAAACAATGTTAATTAATTATTAAAGCCTGCGTTACTTCTTTAGAATTACCTCTTACCTCTCTAGTTACCTCTTTAGACTCTAGTTACCTCTATATACTCTTACCTCTTCGGACTTCAGGCTGGTATTACAGTGGTAAAAGGTGTGACATGGAGAGAACACAAGCTATTCCCTCATTTTCTCCAGGTGAAACAATAAGCTTTTGTATCTTTAAGCATTCAAGCTTGCTGTCTGTTTTTATGACTTTATTTCACATATGTATAACAAAAAGGCTGCTATTCCTAGACTTGAATAGAACATCTCTTTAATTAATAGTTTTAATATGCTGCTTCTTTCCTTCAGGAAATCTGTTATTCTCTGAATAACTGTTCATTCTGCTGAAATGATTGGGTGCAGGCAAAGCGCTTGCTGTCTAAAAGCAGTTTCTCAACCAAACTTGTCTGCCTCCTGCTTGCTTGGAGTATACTGACTATAACTTTAAACCATTTTAACATTTAGGATGCCTTTCAGCCTTATTTTTTTGCTGAATATTTGGCCAAGTGCTGTATGTGTCTTCTTTGAAGTAGGTGTACCAAACAGAAGCATCAATGCAATTAATTTTGAAGTAATTGAAAGGACAGAATGTAGCCCCAAACAATAACATATTATTATTTTCCTAACTGCAATTCCATGTGTGTACCAGTTCAGATCCTAGTGAGACTGGTAACTCCTGGTTTTCCAGGGTAGTGAATGGGTCTTTGTAAATGAAGGCCCATGCTGATACTACCCACAGTTGAGAATTTTTATGTGGCGTTAAGCAGTATTGTGCTCTTGTGCCTTATTAATTATGGAGCCTCTCACTGATTCTGTAGTAGTTTTTCTTCAATGGTACCCTGATGTGGAAACACAGCTTCTTTTGATGAAAGCTGTCACACTGAAAGCAGCTCATTAACTTCAGTCTTCCTCTCTGATATGACAGGCTTCCCCAACCAACTTTAGATGCGTGGTAATAAAGTTTTACCTCTTTTCACAGTTATTCCAGACAGTTCATCATGCACTTGCAGACAGAAAGCTGCACAGACTTCATCACATCAGGGGTCCTCTGTACTTCAGATGCCCACAAAATTCTAATGCTAATAGGAAAATTACTTAGATCATAACTCACAAACACGCATGCTGTGCAGAGATAACAGGGGTTTTCTCCTACTGCCCTCCCTCCCCCCTGCCCCCCCCCCCCCCAGTCTTCTAAATTTGGAAGGTCTGAAATGTCATCTCCTTTTTCTTTTTTTAATCTCTTTACATGCTCATTTCACATGAGGTTGGACATCTCTGTGGGAGGTGTCATGTGAGACAGACAGAAGGTCATGATGCATTCCCATAATTTTAAGAATAGTGTTCCCAAGGGTGTAGTGTAGTGAGTAACAGAAGAATGAAGCAAGGAAGTTTTGTATTTCTCAACCAAAAAAATTGTAGACTGAAATCGCATTAGTTATATAGCCTTAGAATCTGGCTGTTTCTACTAGTCAGTCTTGTTTCAGAGCAGTAGCCCAGCTTTAAATGCCACATCTTACTGATTCCATTTACTAAACAGTGTTTTGGACTTCAGTGTTTAGTGCATATGAACAATGTTAATTTTTGAAGGAATTCAGCCAACAGTTTTGCTCCAGAAGCTCATTAAGTGTTTAGCAGAGACGCTGCTTAGAGATTGTCATGTTGGTTTTAAGGTAGCTATGCCCTCCAGTACCTATCCAACGGCATGCACCAACAGCAGGGTTTCATCAAAACCTCCCGTGACATCCTGCAGTGGTTCTCATGAATGTGAAAGGTCAAATGTTGTGTACATCTCCCTAGCTGCTAGTTACTATGAGCATTTAAATTGCTCTTGCACCTCTCTCCTGTTTCTTCATCTGCCCCCTTAGGCTTCTGGTCTTCCCGTCTTATTCTACCTCTATTGCTGCCCTGCTTTTCAGAAGTCCTAATGTCTCTTACTGAATACTAAATTGATTATTGGTCCTTTATTTTTCCTTTTCCTCCTTCTAACCTTAACCTTGCACCCTGGCATTTGTTATCCTTACATTAAGAATGAAAAGATTCAGAAATGTTGCCTGAAGACCCAAAACGATGACAGCATTCTCTGAGCTGTACCATGAGAGAACTAGAGGCTTTCAGGCAGGGGAATGTCTTGATAGCAGCAGCATCAGGTGATTTTTTAAGGTTGTTGCTGGTGGTGGTGGTTCTCTTGTGTTTCATGGCAATGATTTTTAAAACCTGATATGATGAAGGTGGTGATCCTAAACTAGAGCAACAACTGTTTCAGAGGAAGCATGACAGATCTGCACCTACTGTAGAGTTTTCAGGCACTACGCACTGCTGAGTCAGCTTCTTGCTTGGCTATTGGGCTTGTATCTGTTGGTGCTGGTATCTCCATATGGGATAGCCTGTCATTTTACTGCAGGAGGGAACATGGTGGCAGTTGCCCTTACCTGTTGATCCTATCTTTGTGCAGGCAGGCAGTAGAGTTTGCTGGAGGAAGTTCCTCTGGAGAGGAAGAAGCAGCTTCTCAGGACAAGGTGGCATTTCCAGGAGAGGAGGGGCAAAAGGGACATGTTTGTTGTGGCTGTTGTCAAAACACTCCTTTGGGGTGTTCAGAAGGGTTGGCGGCAGTCTTGGGATAATGAAGATACACATCTGGCAGAGTCTGAGGAGCCGGAAGCTCTGGGAAACTGGCAGAACCTGCAAGAGACTCCTTACCCAGATCCAGAGCTGCCAAGTCATGTTTGTTGGCAGCTAGTTGTGAAGACACCAAAGGAGGAAGGTCAGCTGTTCCTAAAGGAGGGCGCCCAGCTCCCCAGTAACTGTTGCACCTCAGTATGCATAGTCATCAACCAGGTGCCCATGCCCCAGGATTGCAGGTGCTGTGCCTGGCACCTTGACTAGGACACATTAGCCTAGATAGTCCCAGAGAAGCCAATTTAAAGGCTCACAGAGCCTTCCTGTCCATCTGTGTGTATAATTGCCAAGTTTTTGTAAGTTTTCAGGCTCTGCTCCAGTTGAAGGTTAGGATAAAATTTCAGAATAATTGTGTTGATATGGTGAGAACAGGTTAACCTACTGCCATACAGGTTTCCTAAAGACCACTACCCCTAACAAACTCATATGGGGCCCACAAGAGAATTATCCTATTATCCCTACCCCACACTTTTCTCTGAGCACCTCAGAGAGTGTGGGCCACACTGACCTTTAAGAGACCACAGATTTCTATTGTTTTAATATTTGCAGTGACCCATTTTATTTAGCCATTCTATTAGTTTAGAATTCTTTCCATTCTTCTTCTTGGTCATTGCCTGAAAAAGTACCTTTTAAGAATCGGAAGAGGAAAAGAAAAGAGTTTGCACATTGTATATATGCACGTTGCACTGCATAAGGCTCCCCACTTACCCCCTGGATGACAGCTTTTGAGGGAATAGATTTACAGCAAGAGCTCATCTTCTGAGCACCTGACGTGTGGGAGAGCAGAGGCAGTTTCTGGGATGATAGAAACTCTCTTGCCTACAAAACCATTGGCCATAGGTGGCTGTGATGAGGCGGCAAATTTCTGCCAGTTCTGAACAAAGTGTTTGACCCCAAGATGAAGACACATGGGTGGATTTATCTTGAGAGTGGAGAAGAGGAGAGTTATACAGAAACTCATCAGTTTGGGGAGTGGACAAAGAGAGATTTCTTGCTATGCACATGCAATCAAAAAATGCGTTTCTGAAAAGCGAAAGTAAAAGCAAAAAGAGCAAATGACTAAAGCTCAATGTTAGCAGCATTTGCTTGATGTATCAAGTCTTTGCCCAGGTAGTCCAAATACATCACTTGAAACAGCCCAAAGGACGTAGGGAGCAGGCATGTTTTTATTTGCACCCTGCTGTGAGTCTTTCAACAAAGCGCCCTTCCCAGCTGGTAGATGGCTGCAGCAAGCTATGCTCTCCAGAGAAGGAAAAATCAGAACTTTTTCATTTATAAAGAATATTTCTCTCTGACAAATATTACGTAGGCAATTTCATTTTACTTCAGTTATTTTCCTGAGGCGCTAAACCTGGTTCAGAAAAGAATCCAGACATAGCTGGAATTAATTTTGTAAATAACACATGGTGCAATTTATTCTTTCTCTACCAAATCGGCAACATTACAAAGTGCTGTAAGCTTTCCAAATTATGTGACAACTTTTCTGGTGCTTGGAAGTACAGATCTCTTTTCTCTAGGAATATAAAATAGCCTGTATTAAGGAGGAAAACTGAGAGCTTTTACACTGGGTTAACACACCCACTACCTTGCTTATGGGTGTATACGCCAGGGTGACAAAACGTATGACATGCTATTTTCAGATTACTGTTTGTGATACCATTTAGCATGGAATAGGCCTGCATGCCCTATGCCTGTGTGAAATGCCCTGTTATTTTCAATCTGTTCCATTTAACAAATTGGCACTCTGTAGGAAAGCTAGTCTGATCATTCCTTACATGAGTCTAATTTGCATAAATAGGAAATGTCCCTTCGTAAGTCTTTTGAAGGGTGTTGGGTTTTATCCTGTTCATTGCTAGAATATTGTCAAGCATTATAATCCTGCATCACATTATCTCTCTGGACTTTTATTGCCTTTTCTTGCTTTTTGAATGTTTCCTTATGCTATGAGGAAAGGAAGTCATAAATAAATTTGCATTGTTAATTTTTTTCTTTTTAAAGTATATACAGCTGTCATTAAATGAATCAAAATTAAAGTATCTTGCAAACAAAACAGCCATTCTGACCAATATAACAACACATTCTATTTCTGCCTTTCATAAAAATTAAAATCACTTCTCTAAAATTTTACAGTCTAGAATGATGTGTCTATATGAGAACACTTGCTTCTGGAGTCTGAATTAATACTGCTGTAAACCTGTTAAACTAAACTGGGAACTGGTGGCCTTCCAGCAGCAATAAATACAGTCACAGACATTAGGGAATTAAGAGACAGGGAATTCAGTCTAAAAAAGCAGCAAACCTTTCTTCTGTGACATAATACCTTCTAAGAAAGATACAGGAGAGCAATGAATTATTTGAAAACCAGGTAGTAACCAAATTGGAACATTTAAACAGCAGATTGGGCAGACAATTGCAAAAGGAAGAACTGTCTCAGGATTCAGGTCCTATGATATAGAAAATGGCTACAATACAGAGTCAGAAACAATTTGGGTTGCTGATTCCTTGTATAACAAAAGTTAAGAAGGTGGAACCTTCTTAACCAGTGGCATCTACTAGTGATCAGCTGCTGAAATGGCTGGCTGAGGAAATGCTGAGTCTCCTGGAGAGGTATCAGGAGGGTGGTTTGTAGCAAAGGAGGAAAGTGATCAAAGCCTCTTCTTTAGCCCGCCCTGTTAGCTTTCTGGGGTTTGAAAATGCAGAAACTGAAGCAGTCTATAATACTGAGAAGCCCAATGAATGGGCAGCCTGCTTGGTCACCTCAATTGAACATCACATCCATCAGCTCCAATGTTTCTGATGTCCAAACAATTATTATGTCTGCCTTGTAAAACTAATACCTACATATACTGGCCATCTGTTTAGCTCATATAAAGTAGGTCTCACTCCCAGATTTACTGCAATTGTGTTTTATGGTATAGGCACTTACGTGTTTGTCTGAAATTAGGTGGAGAGAGAATCTGTGAGTTCTTCACATGCTCTGCCACACTCTGACACCTCCTCTGGAAATTAGACCTGGAACACATTTCTTCTTGCCCAGTTTTCAGCAGAGCAGACAGCTGGGTGCCTTACTCATGTCTAGGAGATTGTGGAAGACCATATGGTGAGCTGACTGTCTCAAAGCGTGTTTACATCCCTGCTGAGCTTGGTGCAAGACTACCTGGTGGTTTAACTGAACTCTGCAGTTGTGGACCAGACAATAAGCAAACAGCCACCTGAAACCAGACATCGACCAGGGTCAAGGAATGGCCACGTTGTTTTGGGGGACACGTTCAGACATGAACGACCACCTCAACCTGCTGAGGCATGTGCAGTCCATGACAAAGGACCACACAGCCACCGTGTGCACCCCTCGGAACCAGCATGCTGACATGGGGAGCACGCAGGGACATGCAGTGCTTGCTGTTGTCTGGGAAATGGCGTCCCTGAATACCCTATAAAAGACTGCGTAAGCAAACAACAAGGTGCGTGATCTGGAGACCCCCACCACCGATGGACAAAGAAGCTACAGACCAACGGGACGCCGCTGGATCCATGGTGGTGACTATCTCTTCCAACTCCATCCTGACTGCTTGCTAGGTTTCTTTCTGTTCCATCCTTCCTTCCCTCTCCTATCACTATTTTCTTATGAACACTCTGCTCCAATAAAATTTCCTGATTGGCGGCACTTGACCTCGTTTGCATCATCATCTCACTCCAGATATAACATCAAATCTCCCCAGCTCAGGCTTTTATGGACCAGAACAGATTCTCCTTACTCCCACTTGGAATTCACAAGATGGTCTACAGAAGGCTTGAATATATGTACCACTCCATTCTGTGAAAGATGGGGCACTTTCTTTAAAGGATGGTGTGGAAGCTTTAGTTTGATAGACTAGCATTAGATCTTTTTGTTGTGAGAAGTAAAAGGTCTCAATTCCTTTTCATTTATGAATTACTTCTTTTCAACTTAATATAAGAATACCCTTGGAGGTCTCAAGCACATCCTCTCCTCCACAGCTACACCGTATTTATACCCAACAAAATGATACTTAAGGGAAGGTTTCAAGCATCTTTACCTGAAGGAAGGCTACCGTTCTTCAACCCCTGCTACCACTATGCAATGATATAAACAAATAACAAAAACTAGGATGAAATAACAAAATCAGCACTACGATAAATGGAATTATATTCAGCAGAATTCCTCCCCATACCGTTTTTCACCATTAGTGGGTCCCCTTCCATTTGAGAGAGAGCATCTCTGTGTTGCATGTGAAAGAGCATCAACAACCCCGACTCTCTCAGCCTGTCTTCACAGCAGAGGTGCTGCAGCCCTCTGATCCTCTTCGTGGCCCTCCTTCGGACTCACTCCAACAGGTCCATGTCCTTCTCATGATTGAGCCCCCACAAGCAAATGCAGCACTCCAGGTGAGGTCTCACCAGTGTGGAGTAGAGGGGGACAATCACCCCTCTCAGCTTGCTGCCCAGATTTCTTTTGATGCAGTCCAAGATGTGGTTGGCTTTCTGGGATGCTAGTCCACATTGCCGAGTCACGTTGAGTTTCTCATCAACCAGCATATACAGGTCTTTCTCCTCCAGGCTGCTTTCAGTCCATTCTGCGCCCAGCGTGTATTTGTGCTTGGGATTGCCCTGATCCATGTGCAGCACCTTGCACCTGGCCTTGCTGAACTTCATGAGGTTTGCACAGGTTCACTTCTCAAGCCTGTCAGGGTCCCTCTGGACAGCATCCCTTCCCTCCAGCGTGTCAGCCACACCAGACAGCTTGATGTTATTGGCAGACTTGCTGAGGGTACACTCAGTCCTGCTGTCCATATTGCCAAAAAAGATGTTAAACAGCACTGGTCCCAGTAATGACCCCTTGTCACTGGTCTCCACTTGGACATCAAGCCATTGGCTGCAACTCTTTAAGTATGACCATCCAGCCACCTTCTTATCCATTGAGTGGTCCATTCAACAGATCCATGTTTCTCCCATTTAGATACAAGCATGTCATGCAGAACAGTGTCAAAAGTTTTGCGCAAGCCCAAGTAGATGATGTCAGTTGCTCTTCCCTCATCCAGCCATGCTGTAACCCCATTGTAGAAGGCAACCAAATTTGCCAGGCACAATTTAGCTTTAGTGAAGCCATGTTGGCTGTCACCAATCACCTCCTTATTTTCCATGGGCCTTTGCATAGTTTCCAGGAGGATCTGCTCCATGAACCTGCCAGGCACAGAGTTGAGACTGACTGGTCTGTAGCTTTCCCTGGGTCTTCCTTATTTCCATTTTTATATATGGGGGTTGTGTTTCCCCTTTTCCAGCCTGTGGGAACTTCACTGGACTGCCACGACTTTTCAAATACGATGGATAGTGGCTTAGCCACTTCATCCACCAGTTCCCTGAGGACACGTGAAGGCATCTCATCAGGTCCCATATACTTATAAACCTTCAGGTCCCTTAGATAATCTTGAGCCGGATCTTTTCCTATAGCAGGTGGTTCTTCATTCTCCCTGTCCCTGCCTTTGCCTTTTGTGACTTGGGTGGTGTGGCTGGAGCACTTCTCAGTGAAAACCGAGGCAAAAAAGTCATTGCATACCTCAGCCTTCTCCATATGCCAGGTAACCAGCTCTCCCATTTCCTTCTGGAGAGGGCCGACATCTTCCTTAGTCTTGCTTTTATCACTGATGTACCTATAGAAGCTTTACTTTTTGCCCTTGACATCCCTGGCAAGATTTATTTCTAACAGGGTTTTAGCTTTCTTAACCTGATCCCTAGCTTCTTGGGCAATTTCTCTGCATTCTTCCCAGGCTACTTGTCCTTACTTCCACTCCCTGCAGGCTTCCTTTTTGTGTTTGAGTTTGTCCAGGAGCTCCTTGGTCATCTACACAGATCTGCTGGTGCTTTTGCCTGACATCCTCTTTGTTCGCACACATTGCTCCTGAGCTTGGAGGGGGTGATCCTTGACTATCAACCAGCTTTCCTGGGCCCCTCTTCCCTCCAGGGCTCTATCCCGTGGTACTATACCAAGCAGATCCCTGAAAAGGCCATTGTCTGCTCTTCTGAAGTCCAGGGTAGTGAGCTTGCTCCGTGCTCTCCTCACTGCCCTAAAGACCTTGAACTCCACCAGTTCATGGCCACTGCAGCTCAGGCTGCCCTTGAGCTTCACATTCCCCACCAGCCCCTCCTTGTTGGTGAGAACAAGGCCCAGCGTGGCACCTCACCTTGTTGGCTCCTCTGTCACTTGGAGAAGGAAATTATCATCAACACATTCCAGGACTCTCCAGGATTGCTTGTGTCCTGCTGTGTTGTCCCTCAAAGAGATACTGGGCTGACTGAAGTTCCCCATGAGGACCAGGGCTTGTGAACTTGAGGCTGCTCCTGTCTGTCTGTAGAGGGCTTCATCTGCTCAGTCCTCCTTGTTGGGTGCTGTGTAGCAGACCATCACTATAATGTCACCTGTCCCTGCCCTCCCTGTAATCCTGACCCGTGAGCTCTTGCCGGGCTCCTCATCCCTGCCCAGCCAGAGCTCCATGCACTCCAGCTGGTCACTGACACAGCGGGTGACACCCTCTCCTTGTCTGCCCTGCCTGTCCTTCCTAAAGAGCCTGTATCCTTCCATTCCAGCTCTCCAGGCACTGGAGCCATCCCACCATGTCTCCGTGACACCAGTCGGATCACAGCCCTGCAGGCACGTGCAAGTCTCCAGCTCCTCTTGTTTATCCCCCGTGCTACGTGCGTTTGCACAGAAACATTTAGTCTGAGCCCCCGGTGGAGCTGACTGACTGGCTGGAGCAGCTGGAATTCCTTTGTGCTGCTCCTCAGGTGCTCCCCCTGCCCTGCGACCCCTCTCCAGGCTCTGGGCATCTCTTGCTGGCACTGGTGTCAAACTGGTAGGAGTGGGATGGGTTGAGGTTCCCCTCCCTTGACAGCTTTCCTTTAAAGCCCTCTGCACCCGCTTGGCAAGCCTATGACCTAAGATGCTCTTCCCCCTCTGTGTCAGATGAACCCCATCAGCCCCCAGTAGACCAGGTTTCTCAAAGTGAGTCCCGTGGTCTAAGTAGCCGAACCCTTGGCTGCAGCACCAGTCCTGTAACTATTTATGGATTTTGAAGATTTAGCTTGCCCTTTCAAACCCTTTGCTTTTAACCAGGAGAGCTGATGAAAAAAAACCAAACCTGTTCTTCAGTCTCTCATCACCGTGCCAGGGCTCTGTAATCCTTCTTGGTGCTCCTCACGCTGCTCCTGGTGGTATCGTCGGTGCCCATGTGAAATAAAAGCAGCAGATGATAGTCTGTGGACTGCACTAGGCTAGGTAGTCTCCTGGTGACATCCCTGACCCGAGCCTGCAGTAAGCTGCACACTTCTCTAGAAGTATGTCAGGCTGGCAAACGGGTGCCTCTGTACCTCTCAGAAGAGTCACCCGCCACTGTCACCCATCGGCTTTTCTTACTGGTTGTTATAGGGGGAGCAGCCGGGCTGCCTTACTCGCTCCGGTGTGTCTCTGGATGTGACGGGTCTTTCCTCACCAGTCTGTAGAGTGGCAAAGCAGTTCTGCAAGGGCACCTCCAGGCTTCAGGGGAATTCTCTTCCTCCTGCAGGTCCTTGCCCCTACAAGCTTCCATTCTTCTACATTATTGGCCCACTTCCCTTCCATGTGTAGTGGTGTGGCAGTTTTGAGCTGTTCGGCTGTGGGCTGTAGGCCCACTCAGACTGTGCTTGGAACCAGTTATCCAATTCCTTCCTAGCCTCCCTGATGTTTTGCAGCCTTTTCACCACCTCCAGCAGCTCAGTCACCCAGTGCAGGAGGTCCTCCACCTGGGCACAGCTTTTGGAGGCAGGTCTGCTATCAGTCCCTGCCCCGGTAGAAAAGTCTAGGCACTGAGGCTCCCCCTTCTGCAGCTTCCTCTGGGCAGAGGCATCAGCCACTGCTGGTGGTCTACCCATAGTGAAGAATCCCCTGGTGGAACTGCGGCTGTTGCTTTCAGACCAGTGCCCACCATTCTGCCTCGAAGGTCAGGTAGGATAAGTGAGCACCCTGCACCTGTCCAGATGGTCACAGAACAGTGCCCAGTTGCTGAGTTATGTGAACTTCAAATCTCTCCACTTGGCCAAAGAAATGTCTCTCCTTTGAAGAGGGTTCTTCCATGTGCACCCTCCCATGCAAACCGCTGTGCCAGGCCGTTTGCCCCAGTCACCTTACATGTTTGGTGTCTCCAAAGAAGCCTAGCAGGTCAGGGTCTTTGAACATGATGCACCTTCACAGGGAAAACAGGCAATACCCACAAGCACTGTTGTACGTAGGTCCTATAAGCCTGTTCCTTAAAGGAACCTGAAAGGAAGAAGCAGGGAAAAGGGGGAGCTAAGAGAGAACTACTTACTGCTAGCGTTGCAGTAGTTAAGTGAAAGGATGGGATATTCCGTGATAAGTACAAAGACAGGGGAACCGCATACCCGATGTGCAAGAACTAAGCAAAGCAATTCAATCCGCCAGGGAAAGGCAGGCGATGTTAAACACCTATTTTTAATAATAAGGGCAATTTTCAGTTTCTAATATCTTGCTTGATTTCCGTTATTATGTCTGAAGTTTTATTCCTATAGGAAGTCTTCAGCTGTTGTGATTTTTGACAGTTGTTCATGTTACTTTCCCTTGATTTAACTTCACCAGACAGAGGTCTGCTTGTACTTCCACTCTAAGCTGCAATAGTCTGCCAATGAAAAATGTTGAAACCAGCTATTCTGATACAAAACATCTTTGTCTAAATCAAAGACATCTGGAAACTTGTGTTCAGTTCTTGCAGCTTAACAGTGTAACCAGCACAGATAGCACACAGGCTAATCTTTCAGTCTAAGTTCATATATTCTGTATCTCTAGCTCTTCAGAACTAAAAGCATGGATGCAATTGATAAGTGTTTGACTGTTACTCAGTTTTCCTTCTCTTTAGCCGACAGATAAGTCTAAGATTTACAAAAGCATAAGGTTCTTCAGGTTTGCAGTTTCAACATCGTAGATTCTATCTCCAACAGGTGCAATTGTACTGTACCCAAAATTCTGTTGCTTTAAAAAAAAACAACAAACATCTATTCCATATATCTGTTTATATATATATATATATATAAAAATATAACTGTTCAACAGATTGAATGGTACTAAGGGAGCGCCATATTGTTACACTGTAAAAGAAAAGAGAGAATTTTGATTTTGATATATAATCAAATTTGCCTTCATATTCAAATTATTTTTTTTCATTGTGAGTGACAGCCCCATGATTTTTAACTCAAGTCTCTCTCAGTTGACCTTATGGTCATTAACATACATTCATTCGGAACTCCACAGCTCTATGGATGGTGGACATAGCAGTAAATTACTATATTTGTCTTACTTACTAGCAGATTAGCTACTTGCATATTTATTTTTTTCTTCCTGAGTAATCCTTTAGTTGACGGTAACAGAATCTGATGATTTCATGTATTCACTTGTGGAAATCCAAAAGACTTACAAAGTCTTCACAGTTCATCACAATCGTTACTCATTAGCAGAATTCATTTATTTAGAAATAGTATCTGAAACATATCATGGTATTTGATAATAATCACTATAAGTAGAAAAATCATTCTTCCTGTTTACAAACAGTATTAAACTTCAAATTCCTCACTCTATATATTGAAAATGTGCACTGTCAACCTGCTAGGGACACTATTTTTCAAGAAGTAAGGCTGGTTATTAACTTCAACTGTGACTAGAGGTACTTTGGAGGATGGGAGGAAATATTACTGGGAATAATTCTCACATTCTGGGAAATGAAACCTATCCATTGGTTGTAAACAAAATTATGCATAGGCCACGTATTATTTTTTCATGCTTTTTGTCAGGTTATTGAACAAATGGCTGGTGGCAGCATTTCTCTACCTGGTTTGTGAATTGTGTCTAACAGTACCCCAAAATATTTTTTTCAGGGAAGAAGCTGGCCAGCTGGCCTCAGCCTTTCTTCTGTCAGCAATGTTGAGGTTAAATTGTAATGCTGAGCATCAGATAAGAAGCACCAATGAGAACCAAATATTCACTTGGTCTGAAATAAAAATTTAATCTTATCTTAATTTCTTCAAGATTTTCTTTGCCTTGCTGCACCTATTTCATTTTTTGGGTCTTTTGCAGATGTGTAGGAGGGAGGGACAATGCCAACCACAGTTTTAGCTTGGTGTGCAGCTACTTCATACCTCAAAAAGCTCAGCTTCTCTTTGTGGCTAAATGACACTGTCAACATCAGACTCTCATTGCAGTTTTGGAAGATCCATAGCATGACTTCTATTGCAGAACGTTCTGGTATCAGCAGGGGAAAAAAAGTCACGATTATAGTAGGTGTAAAAAATACATAAATATATATTTGCATTAAAGACAATATACTCTCATTAAAATTTACCTTTTACTTTTAAGGTTTTAAGATGATATAATAGATGTTTGGAACCATAATACTTTACCAGAAGATTAAATTAGATTTAAAATAGGACAGGGTTTTGGTCAATATTTGTCAGTGTCGCCTTTGACATTTTTATATTTAGACCCGAGGCAGGCAGTGTTAGTTTTGGATAGAATCAATAGTACTAAAATGTTAAAAAGAAGTGATAAGAGGATTTGGCTAAGGGGGCGTTTGACTTCCTTCTTCTGGTTTGAAGAGGTGGATTTTTTGCAGACAGCCATCAAGAGATTTGCTTCTCTCTGTGGCCGGGTAAGCATTGCCCAGCTTCCCACATTATGCTGAACAGAAAAGATGTCCTGCTACTGGCACATTCTTGACAGCCCTCCGTTGCTCTGCATCACAGCACCAAAGCCTCCACAAGCATTCAGGGGAACAAAAAAGTTCAGTTTCTGTGGGAATTCATCTACTTGGGTGAACTTTTCCTACCATCCAAAGGCATATCCTGCAGCGCTGCAGCTGCTTTTGGATTTCCTCAGGGGACTTGAATAACCATTTCTGCAGAGAGCTGAACCTATAGCAGCCTTTAGATGAGGGGTTTTCATTATTCACATCCTCAAAGAATTCCCCAGGACATTTTCTCCCTTTCTAGATGGGAAACCAATGAGTTGGAAATTATGTGAGCACACCTAATTTTCAAACATTTCAACCTTGTGCTTTTTATTGCTCCAGTAATAATTTGAAGAAATTCATCATCCTCTCTCAGATCGAGATTTCTGGGCACACTCCACAATCAAACTGCTCTAATCTTTCAAGCTGACCTTTCAAGTTATGTATTAAAGTTGATTGCATTTTGTGTCGCATCAAGCAAATTAATCCGATCAAGGTAAGAACCTCTTTTGAAACTTTTTTCATTGCTTCCATGGACCCAGACCTGCAACTTGTTGGGGGGAGGTTCAAGGCTGAGTAATACACTTGTTAACATATCTGCTCCTTGTCACACAAATCTTTCCTAATGTCATTTTGCTATTTCTTTCTGTTTACAAAGAAAGGCAGACTCTGCTGAGATTGCACAGGGCATTAGGTGACCAACAGGGAAGACTGAGTGGTGGTGGTGTGGAAAGCTTAAACTATATAGACATAAAAATTAATTTGTATTTCAGAATATTTTTTCCCCTAAAAGCAAAGTTTTGTAGCATATATTGACCAGCTGACACTGCATGACAAAACGTTATTCCATCACGTGCATCTCTCACTTTGCAGCTTTACCCTATAATTGCCCCCAACACCAAAACCAAAAATAAAATGGGTAGCAAGGTCCAGTACCTACAAGTACTCTAAGGGTTGAAGACACTCCCTTGGCTAAGGGAGGGAATGAAAGTACCCAAAGATGGGTAAAAAAATCACATA
This sequence comes from Falco biarmicus, assembly GCF_023638135.1. Classification (NCBI taxonomy): domain Eukaryota; kingdom Metazoa; phylum Chordata; class Aves; order Falconiformes; family Falconidae; genus Falco; species Falco biarmicus. The sequence goes on along the minus strand of NC_079311.1, from coordinate 3,204,960 downwards.
TTAGGGGAAAAAAAACAACCACATGAGGATATGAGATTTGTCTTCCAAATGCATGTGAGCATTCAAGTTTTACAGTACTAAAAAGACCCCCACAATTACATGTGTTGTAATTAATATGCTATTCATTGAGCATTTAAGTTATAGTTACTGCATATTCTGATTTCTGATACAAACACAAGCATTTAAGTAATGTGTCATCACAGTCCGTTAACAGCTTAATTTAATCCATACTTCTATTATATCTGTTTTGATAATTAACAACAATAGAGCTTGAGGGCTTAATGTTACCTTAACCTGGCAGGTAAAACAGGTAAATATTAAACAGCTACAGGCAATGTGCAAAGAAATCACTGAGTGGGAATTCTTCAAAGCAGATAGTGGAGGAACTGCCACAGCTTTGAAAACAAATTTGCCACAGCTTCAAGTTCCTGTAAAAGACAATGTAATATCTTATGAAGTTCTCCATAGTATCAAAATACTTAAAAACTGAGAAGGATCAGCTGTCTTCCAGGAAGACTGAGGACCAGAAAGTTTCCCCAGGGAATAAACCTATCCAAATAGTCCATATGAGATTATATATATAAGCATGTATAAATATTTATATAGGAATTTATTTTCTCTTTTATTAATTTAGGAGATTACGATGAACATGATTGGTTTGGCCTGACTTCCTGCATATCTCCAAATGTCATATATCCAACTTTCTTCTTTCGTGTTCAGATTCATCTTTATCTTGCAGAAAGAGGGTCCCAACAGTTTTATTTTGGTTAGCAGTTCTTCTTTCACCTTTGTGGTTATCATGTACTCTTCTGATAGCTATGGTAACCAGGAATAGTAGTGTGAAAGGAGCATTGTTCAAGTGCTTGTTCTTATTCCTTTTAGACAAAATGAGGAGTGTATTTCTCAGAATAACTTTAAGATCACTAAATCTTAATAATTGCTACTAATCTGAATCAGGTGCAGTGTTTAACTGCAGGTTCACACTGAAGTCAGCGGGTTTTGTATCATTAGGCTGTTATTCCTTTTCTGCACCACTAATGTTAAATGAGTCAGGATCAGAAATAAAAGGAACTGAGCATTTTGTTATAAAACGAAAAGTCATCCTTGGGAAATTTGGGGGCGTAGATGGAGTATCAGCAAATAATTGTTCATCATTCTTCTTCAGGCATTTTTTGGAAATAGTCATCTGTATATTCAGCTGCTATAAAGACCTGCATATAGTCTAAATAATATGTGGGCAACTTAGTCTAAGGCATAATTTTTTACAAATAACAACAATTACACACACTGCTCACTGGATTATATGTTAATCCACTAATCAGCCACAGAAATTACTACTCAAATTTGTGCCGCTTAAGTTATTTTGACATCTCCTTTAAGTATGTTCTTGTCATCCAGATAACGTCAATATAGTTAGAAGGAAATTACTTTCAACTGTCATGCAATAACAAGCTACTTCCAAAAAAACTGCAGAAGTTGAAAATAAAATATAGCTAACTAAAAGATAAATTTATTTTATTCCCCTGTCTAAGTCACCCTTTTGGGAAGAAAGAAAAAAAAAAAAAAAAAGAGAGAGAACAGTAAAGTACTGATAAACTGAAATTTTAAACATAGCTAGTTGCTGCGTAAAATAAATTGAATTCCACCATTCACTCATTGCATCCCTCCTGTTCTGCTTAATCTCTTTAGACAGAAGACTTCCTTTGGAAGTGGAACTTCTGCCTGAGGCACCCGCACCATCAGCTTTATTGGTTCTGACTGTCAGACCTTGCAAAGAGCAAAGGTCTGTCCTTACCTCACTTATAAATCCAGTTCCCTTCATACAGAATACTTAGAGTTACTAGTTTAAATCAGTTCATCTTGATGCATATGTTTTTACACCCATTTAATGAAATGATTTATTGTTATCGACAGCTCAAAGTCTCACATACAGAAAAAAAAGATTTAAAAATTCTTGTGTTACTATTTATCTTTAGTATTTGAAGAACTGGATTGTCAGACACCATACTGCTGCTAAAAAAAAATACTGTAATACTTAATGAGTCTCTAATGAATACTCTGATCTAGCATGAGATTACAGTTCATTGTTCTCAGTCTGGCTGAATGGTATGACAATTCTAAAATATTAACATACAAACTGCTTCCTGAAATGCTGAGTGTTAGCATATTAGGCAGCTTAATTTTTACTACAAAGTCTTATTATTAATAGCTTAAACAAGTCTGCTGGATGGGGTACTACAAACACTGGAAGGAGGAACAGGTGTCAGGAGATGTAATCTTGGCAAATGAAGTAACCCTTCACCAAGTTCAGAGAGTAGCCGGTATTAGATTATTCTGGTTCAGATCGCATATAAATAAATGACCAAAATTTCATAATACTGTAGCAGTAGATTTTTGGTGTTTAATATGATGGAAGACCTTCCATCACAAACCATGTGATTTTAGCTTTCAACTTTTTTCATTGAGACAGGAAAATTTTCAGCTCCTTTTAATATGTGTACACCTCTCAGTAAGTTTAAGGTCTAGTCTTCACATGTTTTCAGCACTCAAATGTCACTTCATGACAGCGAAAAGATAGAAAGACTATTTAATGAAAATAGCTTTACATACCACTGGGGCTTGTTCTTCACATTACCAGACGTTTCTGTACTTCAGTGGGACAGCATAAATCTTACTTTCTTCTTTGCAGAAGTAGCGTCTTCTCTTTCCAAGTATTTCCCTCACATACCTCCAAGAAACTGCGTAAGGAGTCACATCCTCTGGAGCAGGCTTTTGTGATGGTTTCAGGGTTTCCTTCCTCCAGAAATTCATGTGAAAGCTACCAGAAAATGTCACCTTACTAGCATATGCTTTTACAATTAAGGACTGTGTTGACTCTGTTCAAAGTGCACAAATCTTTTTATATTTCATTGTAAACAGGAAATTTGATTTGAAAGTTATCTTCAACTTTTGATGCTGAATATTCTGGAGCCAAAGGAATTTAGAACCTTTGTAAATAAATGTTTACAGAGGGAGAAGTAATCTCATTACTGTATTGTATTGCGCTGACACAGGAACAAGGAGAAAGACAGGTTTTGACCTACATGTTACTTGTGTAAAAAAAAACCTTTCAGTGACGGCTGATTATGGGTGGGTAATGAGTATATTGTGTATGTGTGCAATTTAAGCTTCATCTCCTTTTTGATTCAACTTCCCCATGTTGTCCTTGCTGAGACTAAACAGATGGAGTCACAGGAGAATAATTCTTATGCTTTCCCTTACACACATGTTTAGAGGTGAAGAGGCATTCAGAGAAAAGAACTCAGAAGAAATGCGGCCAAAACCTGGGGGGTAGAGGGCATGGGAGAAGGTATGGACCTTTGTAGACGATTAGGTAAAAAGAGCAATGAAATTAGTAATTTTGTCACATTTAGTCATGTAAAGCAAAGTTTGACTTAGTCAGGCAGACAATGCTTAGACTGGATAAAGCTGGATGTCAGATGCTGATATCCTACACTTGCCTACAGATTTCATGAAGTAAAATGTCCTGGACATACATCAAAGTATAACTTTCTAAGGTGCAGAAAATAATCCACTCTAGTTAAAGGCAATGGGAGCTGCAGGTGCCTTGTAGAGTTGAATAACCAGGAATTTACTGCTCTTATAGCCAGAGCAGACTTTTCTTCTTTTTATTAAATGAGCACTTAAACTCTTAAATTTTTTCCTGAACTGCTGGAAACAACCGAATACTTTGCATTTTAGAAAAAAAAAAAAAAACAAAAACCCCAGACCACTCATGTAAGTACCTAAGTACCTTTAAAAAGAAGGATCTAGGGTCTTAATATTAGGGCCCCACTTAACGAATCTTAGATAATGCAATCAACCTGTGAATATAATATTAATTAATTACTTCTCAAGGACACGCTTTCCTAATATATCATTGCAAACATGAATAATTGGATTAAAAGTGCAGCTGAAAACTGTACGCTGCAAAGAATGAGTATATTTATTGTTAAATGGCAGGCATTCTGCAATGTTTCAGTTTCACTTTCCACAAAAACGTCCTCCATGACACTGTGGATTTGAAGTCGTTCTTTGCCTGGTGGAGGGAAACTTCCATCGGTAACCACACAGCAGTGGCAATTCATGACCGTGACTGATCTGGCATGGATGGCAAGAGGGCATGACTGCAGAAGGGGTTAAGCTGGCTGGAAACCCAGGAACAGAACAACTCCCTGCAAGAAAGTGAAGTTTGCTGGTGAGACAAGATATGCCACTGTGTTTTCTTTCAGCAGCCGTTGGTGCAATGCAGATGCTCAGGGACCAGCTCTGGTCAGCAGCGATCGGGCTGGGGAATGAACCCAACACTGAGCTGATGTGCCTGACGGCAACGCTGACATGAATGGTGCTTATGCAAGCACATATAAAGTATTGGCTCGTGTCACATCTTATAGATCAGGTTATGGTGCTGGCACTCTGTCCAATGCATTGTATTTAAGCATATAAATTCCCCAACAGTGAGATATACAGCATACTAGATGTCTTTGTTTCTAAGGAGGTGATGCCCAGTTGGGGTTCACTTGCCTGAACTTGCAGATATGCACTCGTGCTGAAGCTGTGAGGTTTCACACTGCTATGTATCCACCTCACAATGACCACAGGAAGGCAGGTCCACTTGGGGACCAGCTGCAGGGGATGCAGAAGAAAGCAACAAAAGCAATCTGAAAAACAAAACTGCAAAATACAGTATTTTTTTCCTGATAAAGACTGCAGATAAGCATGGTAATGGCTTTCAGACTCTTCCTTCTTTTCACCAGGGATAAGACAAATAGAAGTGGAAGTAAATGCAGCCAAAGACACTAGGAGAAGAACGTTGCGACTGAAAGTCTAGCACAGCATGGAAAGGAGTTGTCTGGGGAGGTGCTATAAAGCCTCTGCTAACGGAAACTCTTAAAACCAAGTCAAAGGCATCTGCCAGGAAGGGTTCTGGAGCACCTGACTCTCCCTTGGACACTCATCTGCTCTCAGCAGTCTGTGTAGTACCAATATATATTTATGAACAAAGTGCAGAGAGCTCTTAGCTGAAAGGCAGAGTATTGAAAATAGTCAGAAAGATGTAACGCAATCCTTACTGGTCCAGACTAGGGGGAGGCAAAGATATCCAAGTGGGAATTCTAAAGCTACCAAACTGGCAACACGATCAGATTTACCCATTTGTAAGTTTTAAAGGATCATTTCTTTTGTATGAAAAGAAATTCAACTGAATAAAATAAATCTGTAAATACCATTTTCAGATTGGTGTAGAACAGTGTTTTTTTTAATGACTTTCAAGGATAGCATAAGAAACACTTAAACGTAGAAGAAAGAACAAAATTATGCTTATTGCAGAAATCTTGCAGTATTACTGCAATAACTCAGCTTACTTTACTCTTTGGACACAGTTCAAAAAATTACATTAGAAGAACAGGTTAAATAGGCTAAGAGTTTAATTTACATAATGCTTGACATTCAGAAAGCTCTTCCAATTAGTCGATCACTTAAGACTTCTTGCATTGTGAAATGGCTTCCTATAAAATTAGGAGTCTTAGTTGTCAAGTATTAGCTAAGTATAATTCAATTAAAATGTAATGAAATCACATTATCATATTAAGTGAAATAGGACATGCATTTTTGCCAAAGTTGCAAATTTTCATTCTTTAAAACTTGCTAGTGTGTGACCATCAAATATTTTTTTCTTTTTTAATTTAGGCAACATTTTAGTAGTTTGCATCTTGTAATAGGAAGTGTTCTGCCCACTGCTAAAGCAGCTGAACAAAGCCTAGCTGTCTACTTAAAATTTCATTTCTTAATGGCAAATCATTTCGTGGAAAGCCAGCATAAAAGCTTTCTACCACTGCCAGTCTCACATACCAGTAAAGGCAGCATTTATGGTGGAAAGGAGTCTGTTTTCCATTCTGCTTTATAAGCTGCCAGAATGGCATCTTACAGCTCAGATGCCAGTGCATCAATAACCGCGGTTTGGAAGCTGGGTGGTTTCATGCTGGGAACAGGACCAGCTCTTGCATGACTTCAGGCTCTATTTCTGCCTCTCTTCCCAATTGTGCAATGACTCTACTTTAGGGTGTCCAAATAATTTGCCCGCATTATCTAGATGTTTATGACTCTTGCGTCCATTGACTCTTTGAAAAAGTGGAGTACATTAGTTTGCTTAAAGTACACTCATTTTTAACAGCATAGTAGAACATATTTCTGCAGACATTTTCATTAGAATTTCAAATTACCTGCTTTTCTTTAGGACTTTCCTCTGTCATAAAAGACTATTGTTGATGATCATTTGTATTTTAAATAGACTGTCACATGACCATGTAAAATAGGCAAATAATTGCAGGAACAGAATGTTCTGAGTTCTGCAGGTCCTAAATTAACATTTTTGTCTCAGAAGGTTGTATCAGAACAATATTTAGCAGATTAAAATAATTTCTTTTTTTGCTCTGTTGCACACAACCTTTTAAAGTACATGCAGCACAGATATAGGTTTCTGTATGAATTGCAAATGACCTTTTAAGACTTTAAGCTGTAGCTTATCGGTGGCACACCTGCTGTAATGTCTTTGAAAAGTTTATTACTTTTGAGCATGCTTCATCCACTTTTAAGTATTCGGTATTTTTTTTTAAGTAACAGACCTACAAATCTGTGCATTTTATAGAATGTTCCTTCTGTTCTAGGAAAAAGCTCATTAGAACAAAAATAAAATGGTGGGTTTATTGATTCTTTTTCAATTTAATTTTAAATTTTTCATTCAAAAATAAACTGTTAAAATAAATGGAACAAGACACCGAGTTTAGTTAGTACCTCTAGAGGGGGATTTGTGTAGTGAAAAATGTTACACCCCTCTTTGCAGACTCACTAGAGCTGATGAAGCCAAACAATATAATCCTTAAAGGGTTAATTTTGCTGTCATAGAAACACTGCTCATACAGAACTGTCCCTTTGTCTTGCTTTTGGTAGTTTTGGCTGGTATCAGAAATTTTAAAATTCAAGTGACTACGCTTTAACTACGTTCAATTGAACATGAAGATAAATTGCAATAAATTCTTCCTCTGTGCTGTGCAAGAGGCTGAAATGAGTTGGGGACAGGAGGTAGTACCTTGAGGATTTGTAGCTGCTGAGATGGCATGGCCTTTATGTCCCTCACTGAGGAGTTAAAAGTGCACAAAGTACACAGCCTTAACTCTGTCAACTATTTTTTTTTCCCTGTGTATTGCTAAATAAGAAGGTCCCAAAAAAAGCTATTGCTAAACTATGTCAAAAGTTATGGTGGACTCCATATGAAGGACCTAATAAAGCAACACTTTAATGCTGCTGCACAACTGGGAAAAGACTGGCACTTAATGGCAAGTTTCAAGTTGCCTTCAGCCATCTAAAACTGAGAGTCTGCTCAGTGTTAGCACATTTATAACAATATAAATGTGTGCATTTTTAATAAAAACGCATATCAAAGTAGCTGTTGCATTTTCTTTAGACTTTCCCTGGAATGGCAAACTTTAATTAGTGCAATTAAGCTTTCTGCCAGAGTATTCCTCAAAAAATAATGAGCATAAGAATGGAAAGCAACTGATTGCAGAGAAGCTCTACAATCTTAGCCATCAAAACCTCAGTGTAGAAAGTGCTTTAGAAAGATTTTGTGCTGTGCTCTAGAATAAGGTTAAGTTAATGGTCAGATGTTCTCAACCTCTTTTATGAGTATGAGGTAAGGTGGGTACATCTTAATAGATCAACGGTTAGACTTTTATATAAATGAAGACTTCCAATACCATATGACTGGGGGAATGTATTGTGGGGAAGAAAAGAATCAAAAGAAGAAGAAAAATTTGTTTCCTCTTCTGGTTCTGGAAATCATTGTTATCAGCTGTAGCAAGAAGCAATCAAGGATCTTCCACAGCACTGTGGATAATCTGCATACTAATGAGATTATTTCATTTGAAAGTGATCCCACAATGGAGGGGAAACAGTTCCATCCCTCCAAACATTCAGCAATAACTACTTGTGATTTAATTAACTTATCTCCCATCTCTTCTTAGTAAATAATATGACAGTCATGTCATAGCTGTTCAGTTTAGATTGTTTGAAACACAACATTTTTGTCAGGAAGACATAAAACTAAGATGTGTGTGGAATAAAAAATAAAGCAGACATTCAATGAGTACCTATACTATTTACTAGAAAAGACAAAAGAGAAATTGAGTTCAAATTTCTATATCTCTAGCTTTTCCCATAATCACCTTTTTCTGCCAAATATAAAAATGTTAGAATTCAAACCACCACAAGTGCAAGCAGTGCTGTAACCTGTAATCATCTTACAGAAAGCAGGAAGAATGCTAAGGTGCTAATATTCCATTTTTTTGCTACAAAGTATCATATTCTACTTAAAATGACTACACCAGGAGCCTGAATATCAAGTAGCTCACAAAAACATGCCTTTTCCAACAGCTTTTTATATTTCCAAAAGACAGAGTTAATGCCTTTATGATAATTCCATCTATTTAGCATATATAAGTAAAGAGTGCATTCATCATCCATTTCAGTAATTGTGGGAAGTTACATAATCTTGTTCAAAAACGCAAAAAGCCACACAAGGTATTTCTGATCTTTAGGTTTCAGAAATAGCATCAAGGCATAAGACACTGCACGGCCTATAAGCACAGGGAGATAATGATTGCAATAAATCTGGCCATGTGTTGAATAATTAATGTTAGCAGGGTTTACAAGAGCTTCCCCTCCCCCTTTTTCCTGATACAAAGTCAAGGCTGTTCTCCTTCAGCAGTGCAGCAAAAGCAATGCAAAAAAATAAAAGCAAAAAAAAACCAAAAAACAAAAAACCCACAAACCCAACTGTCTCACATTTTATCACATTCCATTCACATTTAATAGAAGGATAATGGGAAAAATTATCATCCTTTTTTTTTCCCTTTCTTTGAAGAATATTTTTCCAACTTACTGCTGCTTAAGGAATTCTTTGCTTTGGCATTGGATAGAAATTCCATAGTTTCTACCATGAACTCCACAGCATTTGTTTTCATTTGCCTCATATTCTGAGTCAGCATTTCTATTGCAAAGTTCTCTTTTGAATTTTTTAAGTCAGTCTTCTGTCTTGTAGATTTTAGCATGTTTCCCCTGTGTTTACTTATTAGCTGTCTTTTCTTTCTCTCTTGGCTCTACACGTCATTCAGTTTTAATTTCCATGTGAAATTTGTGTTGTCCACATTACTTGATTTCAGAACAGCAACAAAGCTCTAAGGAATGAATTACACTGATTTTAAGGCCATAGACATTATAGACAGACAAGGTTTTTTACATTTTCTGGCGAATTCCTACATTTCTGTAGGTGAAATGAATTTCTGAGCATATTTTAAAAATTACCCCCAGTGTGCTTTTTCTCAGAAAGACAAATGGTCTTTTATTACTTAACAGTTGCGTTCGTCTTATCTGCTCATCAAGTATGTGTTTGTTAAAATAGTAAAACGTTTTTGAAATGTATGACAATGAGGAGTTTCTAACAAATGTCTCAGCAACACATTCTTCTGGCATCTGGTCTGAGAATGTAGGTCCTTGATCATTTGTGTACACAACGTACCTAACAGATATCACACTTAAAATAACCCTTTTTTTTTAACCCAGTGGGAGCACTTTTCTCACTCCCTCTATATTTCATTGTCTTCTTAATATATATCTCTGTCCTTATTCACAACTTGCCATTTTGCCATTTGGAATAACCTTAGCCACATTCCAAATAATATCACTGCTCTTATTTTCTGGAGACCGGAGGAAAAATCTCCAAATTCGTAATTCATCTTAGTAATTTTTCCAGGTTATTGGTATAGTAGACCTTCTTGAGAGTACTTAACAGCCATCAGGTATTGCAGTCAACAATGTCTTTACTATTCTAGAAATGGAAAAAGAGGGCAGACTTTGTCCAAGGGAAAACATTAAAGCATGTGAAAATGAAAATATGTTGAGAAAAGAGCCGGGTAAGGGAAGAAGCAGTACTTTAGAAAGTTAAAGACTTAATTTCAGGTAGGCCAATGGCTTCATAGTTACCCTTTACAAGCAACTAAAGGCAAACAATGTATTTCTTCATGGTAGTCTGGTTTACATAAAGACAGCTTAAAGTTATGCAAGATGCATTGTACCAAGGACTTGAAAATTAAATTATAATTGAAATCTGGTAGCATCATTACCAATGTGGAAAAATGTCATTCACGCATACATACAAAAAAACCCAACTCTCACTCTTTAAAATGCACATCAAAAACAAAGTATGTCCTCAAAATAGGTAATATGGACCATTCACTCTTGAGGACAAATTTGGTTTTAATGATTGTTCTTGGTTTTCAGCATAGCAATTTGTTGTAACATTTGTAATGAATTGTAAACTGAAAATCTGTCTCAAAAATGGGAAACAGAGAAAAAGAAGTAGAGTGTGGCTGTGAGAAGAGCTTATTTTTCATTACACTAATGCATCATTTGTGCATTATTGAGAGAGATGGAAAATCTCTGTGGGGTATTTTCTTGAAAGGCAGTGAACACTGAATATTTCAGGCAGATTTCTTGTAAGGACAAGCAAACATTGTAAAATTTTAGAAACTGCATGAAACTATACCTTTTCCATGTGTGTTTACAAAAATTCTATTAGGATAATAACGCCTTTCAATTTTACACACCACTTCTATTCAAGTTTCATAGAACACTTTGCAACTTCTGTAAGCCTCAAAACAGCCCGGTTGGAAAGATTTTTATCTCCATTTAAATGATAAAGAACTAGCAGAAACAGTTTACAAAAATAACCTCTAAATTTTTGTACCTTAGAAACAACAATAAAAATCAGAACAGCTTTAAAAACATTCTAGTAGCTCACTTGGCTATGACTGCAGCAAAATTAATTGCAGAAACAAAATAAGCAATCATATGACTTGTTCATTACTCATCAAATTTTCCTCATCCTCACTGACACTTATTTGCATTTGTGCTTGCATCTGGTGGTATGACTGTGTGGCTTTGGAATTGTGACAATTATTTGGGGGCAGTTTCTACCTCCAAG